>NW_021639844.1:5953-58891 GCF_002087225.1 Trypanosoma theileri
AAAAAAAAACCCTGAAAATATCCCCTGGTAGGGGGCTCCATCTCGTCAAGTTACAACCCTCTCGAGTCAGCAATACAACCCTGTACAGCAACAGGAATATATTGGTATAATACACACACTGCAATACCTTCTCCCAGGTCTCTAAAACCCCAAAAGTAGAAAAGGAAAAAAATAACAAGTAACAACTTACCAATAGAAAAGGGTATTCTTTTTTCTTTTTTTTTACCCCTCGTATTCCTTACAATCACATCCATCATGTCCTCAAGGTCCACCACCAAGGAGGCACACGCAATAACAAAAACAAATGCTCACCCACTCCAAACACACACATACACACAACAACATTGTCAATCAAGTATCCCAATTATCCAATAATGGCATACCACATTAACACAACATTGGAATTCCTTACACTAATGTCTCTTTAAAGGTATCAAGGGAGACAGCCAACAACACACAACCAAATTCTTGAGTGGACACCGACCCTCTGAACAAAATCCATTATATTCAGACTCCGTAACTCTGACTATTGAGTACTGAAACCAAATTGTTTCAGAGACGCACGAAATGTTAGCGATGGGTTTCGTTGCAAAACCACCGTCTTCTCACGTTCAGTGATTCCCCAATATTATAATAACCCTGCCCTAGCAGAACCTGCGGCAGTGAAATGTTAGCGAGTCCACATGGGCAAACCAATTCACAGATAGAAAACATTATATCCTTGTATACTGTTTTTTTTTTCCCTCTGGAGAGGCAGTTCCCTCTCACACACACATCGTCGTTACCAGCAATGAATAAAGAGATTACCTTATTTCTCACACTTTTCTTAGAGGGTTTTCATTTACACTCCTACGCACTGCCACCCGCAGGCGACAGTTTGATGTCACATTCTTTCTGCTTCATCTGTGTGGTCAGAACGTGGCCATTTCCCAAATCCCAGTGATGTATGGGGTATTGCAGGGCTGTTGAGTGAATTGAATGCCCATTTCACTCCACTGCAGACTCTCTTCAAAGAAGGACGAGAGGGTTATCTGTCCCACACACACACATGAACCAGTACTAACTTGATGCTCGCGGCGCAGTTCATGGCATGATAACACACTTTCCCGTTCTGAAAAGGATAAAGGCATCCAGAAACAAAAAGGCATTGACATTGACGTTTATTCGACACATACGAGCAACATAATAAACATGAGAGTGGTGCTGCTTTTGTGTATTCGTTTCCATACGACAATGAACAACACTGGGGACTGTTAGCACGGTAGGGTGGTCAACATTCTCAGAGTCATCCTCCTCTGGTTCGTCCCCTTCCCTTCCCTTTTCCAGAATAGCCCCAATTCAGGTGTGGCGGTTTTGGGGTCCAACTCCTCTTCCCAGATGTTCTGCAAGTGAAAAAAAAAAGCCTTGTAATTCGGAAATGTGTAAATGGTTTGAAGTCATACCTATGCCTACTGGAAACTCGTTGTGGGGAGTGGTGGTTTTAAGGACGAATAAAAGCCCGCAGAAATGCACTCTCAATAAGGTACTGAAGGTTTTTTTTTTTTTTTTTTTTTTTTTTTTGGGGGGGGGGGGAGCAACTCTAGTAAATTGGCATCACTTCCAATTCCGCCATCTTTACCCTTTTTTATTGTCTTGTAGAAAAAATAATCCTTGTGTGGTTTAGTTTTTAGCCGGTCGACAAATAAAAAAAAAAAATAAAATAAAAGAAAATGATAGGGCAACAATCCACAGGGTAAACAATAATGGCACAATAATTGTGTCCTGCATTATTAATTCAACAATGAATACATGGATGCGTGCGGGAGTATGCCTTACCAAAGTACCAGTACACTCTCAATCCAGGAATAAGTTTCTGAGTATGACGCTTTATTTTAAGGAATAACAAAAGAAAAAAAAAAAACAATGTATTGCGTTTTATAAATACAGTAATCCTTCTAAAGTGATTTTTTTTTTCTTTTTGTTCACTATACATAATTAGTGAAAAAAAAACAATTTATCCTTTACCGAAAGACAAGACGACCTAGAAAACTTCCGACAGCTTCTTGCCCATAGGGAACATATGAAAGAGAATACCATACCAAGCAGCCATACTGGAATAAACCACATAATCCACACAAAAGTGCTGATTTGAACACCACAGCAATTATCAGACTCAAGAACAATGATCCAATGTAGAGAAGTGAAGATGTGCGTCGGTAGTCATCAAACATGTAATGAAGCTGGGCAGTAGGCCCCATTATGATGAATGTACCCACTAACGACATGACAGCTCCCATTGTTGATAAAACAGAATATTTCCAGTAGTATCCCATACCTAAAGCGACCCAACCCATTGCACTAGAAAAAAACCCTAGTACTGTAAACAGCAAGAACCCCTCGACTCGTGAGCTCCAAGACATTCCCTGAAACCACTGATCATCATTTTCCTCAAGAGCAACATGCTCACCAATTCCTACAGGAACTTCCATTTAGAAGAACTCTATTTATGCCTAACTGTGAGTTACGTCCTTTTCACACAAAAAAAGAACTCTCCAAACCCTAATTTTTACCTAAAAAGAAGGACAAGAAAAGAGAAAAATAATAATTACAATAACAATAATTATTATTATTGTTCCACCCACACCACCACTTTATCTTCTTGATTGATTTATATTTTAAAAGCATCCAAAAAAAAAAAAAAAAAAAAACAAAAAAAACAATGACACAAATACACTCCGCACTGCCCATCATCATAAAGCGTTGACTAAATTAATTGGCTCGAATAAATTTTTCGAGTTCAACGCACCGAGTGGGAGAGAGGGTAAGGGATAATTTGTGCGAGTCATTAAAAGTACACGTTTTTTTTTTATTCTCTACAAGGCACACATAAAACCAGATTATTTCATTCTCATAACCTCAATACATAAAGAGAGACTTCTTCATTCTACAAGTTTTTATTGATGAAGGCATCACCCGTAAAGTTCGTTGTACCAAAGATTAGCTAGAAACCGTTGGAAAGAGAAAAATAAAATAAAAGGTTACAAGTATACTTACCATGCAAAGACACAGTTAAACTGTTCTGCACTTGACGTTGCATTAGAAAATTAGAATGAAAAAAAAAAAAAAATAGGTTCACATAAGCACATTGCTAATCTATTTGGAAACCACATACGATGACAACCCAGAAAGAAAGAATAAAAAAAAAAAAAATAGAAAAAAAAAACGCCACTGGTGTACATCCTCAAGCTATTGAAGTAGAGGACAGAAAAAAATATGTTGGAACTTTCTCTTTTTTTTTGTATTTAATTACTTATTGAGTCATCAGCCAGTAGTTTTTATACTCCTCATTGTGTAAGATAAGTTCATCATGAGTTCCCCGTTCAACACATTGTCCTTGTTCCATTATTAAAATCTGATCACAGTCTCGTATTGTAGCCAAATTATGGGCAATAATTATTGATGTCATTCCATACAGCTCCTGTAATTCGTCAAGGTTTTGCTTGACAAGAGCTTCTGTTTCTGTGTCCAGTGCGCTGGTGGCCTCATCAAGCAGAAGAAGTCTGGGTCTTCGCAGTACCGCTCTTGCGATGGCGACTCTCTGTTTCTGTCCACCACTTAGACTGCGTCCGAGATAACCCACTTGTGTTTCATAACCCTTTGGCATGCGCAGAATTTCATCATGTATACATGCAGTACGTGCTGCCTCTTCAATCTCTTCATCCGTGGCATCTTCCATTGAATATCGAATATTTTCTCGTACAGTACCACTAAACAAAGAAGGTTCCTGTAGTACGATACTGATATTTTCTCTCCATGTAACAATATCCAATTCAGATAAATTTTTTCCATTTATGAAAACATGACCACGTTTAGGGTTATAAAAGCGAGCGAGAATTTGAATTACGGTAGACTTACCACAACCTGTCTGACCAATGAGTCCATTAGAATTTCCATTACCAAAGTAAAGATCAGTATAGTTAAGTACAACAACTTCGGGGCGTAATGGATATGAAAAAAGTACTTTCTCAAATATAATATCACATCCATCACCTATATCGGTATCACCAGGTTCGTAGACATCGATATCAGGGACTCTATCAATAATTGAAAAAACTTTCTTAGCGGAGTACAAAGCACTATGAAAACCTTTCACTAAACTCCCTACCTCTACACCGATACTTAGAAAACAAATCATTATAGCCATTGAAGCTATCATAACATCAGAAAAAGTTGCTTCAGATTTACCTATAAGTATACTTCCATACCAGTATGACATACCAACAGTTCCATAAAAAAAAAACTGTATCAGACCAGAAAATAATCCATTAAATATACTTAATCTTTCAATTCGTCGTTGATCAGCAGCAATAGCTTGACGATATTGTTGTACCATTCGGTCTTTAAGATTGAATGCTGTAATAGTACGTATTGAAGAAAAACATTCATTCGTTATAGTATGAATGACTTCATCTTTTTTCTTTGAGACATGATCAGAAAGACACTTATCCTGAATTATCAAAGAGACAACAACTAGTGGCATGCAAGCCGCAGCAACAAGTGCTACTTTCCATTGATAAATGAGAGCAATAACAATACCTGCAGCAATGAAAACTATAGTACGAACAACGGATCCTATAGATGGTCCCCAAAGCTGATGAATAACCTCACAATCACCAGAAATAATACCAGCGAGACTACCAGGATCACGGGAAGGAATATCAAAAAAAGACTGATCTTGACGTAGTATGGCACTAAAAAGAGATCTTCGTAAAGAATATGTAAGATGTTCACCAGAAATTCCATAAAAAGACTGGAGTAATGAACTCAAAATACCTGCACATGCTAAAGCAACAAAAATTAGAGAAGCTTTCAATATACCTTTACGTAAGTTGTCTTCATTCCCGTCCACAGCGTATTTAGCCATAGCGGTTACTACAGTTCCATAAATAACTGCTGCCAATGGTAATAAGGGTGCACTAATAATAGAACCTAATGTACCTAGAAAAATAGACCAGTTATTTTTAGTAAGCCGTGCCACTCTTAGTAAGGAAACACTAGTTTGGTTAACCTCATATTCCGCACGATATTCATATGGTATTTCAGAGGATGTAGAATTACTATTTGAGGAAATAGATTCATCTAATTGATTATCACTTATTTCTTCTATTTCATCCGCTTCATTCATTGGTTCACCGTAGTCTAAATCGTTAAATAAAATATTATCATTATAATTAAGATTATCATCAAAATTATTAACATTTTTAGAAACAGATCCACGATTTTGCCAACTAGCCAAAGCAGAAAAACGACCATTTTTATGTACAAGCTCATCATAAGTTCCCCATTCTGAAATGTAACTATCCTCTCCATGGGTTCTTTCCAAATGAAATATACAATCTACATGACGAATCGTTGAAAGTCTATGAGCTACTACAATAACTGTCATATCTTCTTCTTTCATTAAAGTATTTAGTGCTTCTTGCATTTCCATTTCAGATTTTCGATCTAAAGCACTTGTTGCCTCATCTAATAAAAGTATTGATGGATTCCTAACTAAAGCACGGGCGATAGCTACACGCTGCTTTTGTCCTCCACTTAACTTTCCTTCACTTAGTGAAGTATAATATCCTTGAGGTAATTGTATAATAGTTTCATGAATATTTGATCGTTTACAGGCCGATATAATCTCATCCATGGTTGCATGATAATTACCCATGCGAACATTATCTATAATAGTACCTGTAAAAAGATCAGGTTCCTGAGAAACCACTCCAATATGTTGCCGCCATTGATAAAGATCTAATAATCTTAAATCATTTCCATCTACTAGTATTGCCCCTTCAGTAGGATCGTAGAATCTTTGAATAAGACTCATAATAGTAGATTTGCCACATCCAGTTACACCTGTAAAAGCTATTTTTTCACCCTTCCGTATTTTGAAGTTTAATCCATTGAATACAGATGCGCTCTTGCGACTATTATATCTAAAAGAAACCATTTCAAACACAATAGAATCATTAAAACCATTAAAAGGTGTACCGAAACTTTCAATATCTATTTCTGGAATACGGTCAATTGTTTTAATAATTTTATAAGCTGCTGATCTTGAATCCATAAATGAAATAAGGTTGGGAAACAACGTTAGCACACCCATTGCTGCATATATAAGAGACATAAAGGAGGAAGTAACACCACCACCATCAGATCTTCCTTCTTTTATGAGATAAAAAGAAAACCCCAAACAACTGGATAAAATAAGATAAATCAAGGCCGTTATAAGACCAGTTGTCAAACCAATCAAAACTTGCTTCTTAACTCCTGTTTTACGGGATTGCATAAGAAAACTAGAAAATCGATCGACTTCGTATTCCTCTCTATTAAATATCTGAGTTGTTTTGATATTTTTCATTACCTCAGTGGAAAGAGAGGCCGCTGATGAATAATGTTCGCGAGCTCTAGATGCATAACGGTTGACAATCACCATCATTACTCCAGCCACAATACCTCCTATAGGTAATATACCTAGAAGAAGTAGAGTAATTTCCCAGCATGCAATAAGAGCAAAAAAGAATCCAAATACTCCCATACCCAAATTCATAATTCCAGTACCTATTTTTTCACCAATTCCGTTTTGTATCGTATATGTATCACTAATCATACGTGATACCAATTCACCAGGCTTATGCTTGTCATGCCAATCAATTTCTTGTCGTAAAACAGCATCAAAAAAACGTATCTTTAACCTTGAAACGATTTTGGCAGCAGTTAAACTCCAGCAAATATTTTGTGTGGCTACAAGAACAGAGGTACAGGATCCGAGTATTACCACAGCCATGGCAAATTGTCTTGCTATATCTTTTGGGTCTGACAAAAAGGCACGATATGTCATTTGTCCATAAACAAACATGAACACAGGGGTACTCATACCATTTGCGAAGGCTGCAATGGAACCTAAAATCATTACAAATCGATCACACAGAGTAGCGTCACGGAACAGATCATCAAAGTCCGCCTTCTTATGTAAATCTCTCTTGCTCTTATCCATGTATTCTTCCTCTTCTTCTTCTTCCATTATTTGGGAATCTATCTCATGGTAACGGGTCATTTCTTTATTTATTTTTTCCCCCCTTAACAACTATACATATATATGTACATATATATTCATATATATAGAGAGAGAAAGAAAGAAAAAAAAAGGATAAAAATAATTAAAAAAAAAAGACTTTAAAATACCCAGAAAGAAAAAAAAAAAAAAAAACCTCAGAGAGTCATACCACATTGAGAAATCTATATCAAACTAATTGAATTAAAGTTTATTTAGAAAAATAAAAAACAAATCAGTGATTCTTTCTAATTTTTTTTCTTTTTAAGTCTCAGTTTCTTGGTGATTAATCTGTAAATCTAGCATAATCACGAAAGTGTAACTTTATCTACTGTCATCTCTCTCTCTCTCTCTCTCCCTTTCTGTTTGTTTGTCTGTCTGTCTGTCTCTATCCATTTCTCTCACTCTTTTTATCCTTCTCTATTCTACTGAGCCTCACCAACTTTAACTGGATAGATGAGTTCCACAACCTTATCCCACGTCATTGTCCGTATTCCCTCCATGTTACCATACTCACTGTGTGTGCATAAAACAATGTCTGCTATTTGCAAGTCGTTCTCCACTTTTGCACCACCCTCTGAAACAATAAGATTAGCAGTATTATAATGTCTGGATGAAATAAATCCTTCTGTAAATCCAACGCGTTGATTTAATAAAGGAAGTTCCTCATGACGGAATCCGTACACATTTTCCTCAACCCAAGAATGTGCCTGTACAGAATCTCGGACATACTTCTCTGGTAAGATCCAACATCCCCTCACAAGAGCTGTTAGTAATTTGATTGTTAACTGACCATTGGTAATTAAATGGGTTAAGTTAGAAGGTACTGGTGCATTTGAACGACATTCTGCCACTGTTGCATTTGGCAACTGTTTAATTTCTGTAAGAAGCTCTGACCCTTCAAATCCACTTATAGTAAAGACACGCGGTTCAACAGATCGACTCTTTTTTAAAGGACAAGTCGTTGTAATTGAAAGTGGAACATTTACAGAAGAAGCGCTTCGAAGTCTCTTTTCATTACAGTTCTGACGTTGAGGAGTTGGAGACAATGAAACATTCCTCAGGGATCGTCGTAGTTCCTCGTCAAGTCGTCTTTCAAGTAGTGCACATCTGTTTGTAGCAGCATTAAGTTCAATATCTAGATTTTCTGCTCTTTTACACATAGAAGCATATTTATTTTTATATTCTTCTGCCATTTCTTCTGCTTCTTTCTTACAACGCGAAATTTGTTTTAAAGTTTCTTTTTCACGTTCTGCATCTTCCAGATTGTTTCGTAATTCTGTTATGATATTTCTGTTATCAGTTTCTTGTTTGATCTTATCCTGCACAGCCGCAGAAAGCTCACTCTTCACACGAACAAGTTCTTCCTGTGTGGAAGCAAGTTGATCTTTTAAAATACGAAAGTCTTTCGTGTAGTCAGCATCAGAATTATCCTGTTGAGCCATTAATCGTTGTACTCGTTCTTCTGCGTGGTTTAATGCCTCACGAAGTGTTTCAGCATCCTTAGTAACAGAAATTAATTCTTGTTCCCCTTTCATTACAGCTTCTTTTGAGGTACTAAGATCTTTTTCCAATTGGATTATCTGTTTTTCCCGTTGCACTAACACAGCACTAACGGTTGAAAGTTCCTTCGATGATCTTTCCAACTGACGTCTTAAGGATGATTTTTCCTCCTCCATAGACAATCTTCCACCTTTCGCTTCACGGACAAGAGCTTCTGTCTGTAGTTGTTGCTGACAAATAGCCAAATGATGTTCATCTCGAAGGCGTTTTATTTCTTTTTCATGATCGTGACTCAACTGTTTTATTTCTTCTTCTGCAACGTTGTAACGGTGACGCAGTGAAGATAACTCATCACTGATGGTACGATTTTTATCCTTAAGTAAATGTAATTCCTCTTTAAGGTCTTTTACAATTTCGTCCTTAGAAGTTGTTATTTGACGTAATCGCTCTTCACTCTGTTGTAATTGTGTATTTAACGCTTCTGTATGTGTTTTTTCAATTTTTTCTACAAATTCCGTGTGCATATTCTCCAGTTCAGAACAGCGAGATATGTATCCCTCCAAAGAACGTTGTGAATCCTCAAGTTTTTCTTTAAGAGTCTTTATGACATCTCGAAATCCTTCATTTTCAGTTTGTAAACGAACTCTCTCTTGTTCTGTATTAATGTTATTTGCTTCCATAGCCTCTAATTCTTCGGTAACTCTTATTATTTGTTCTCGCATCATTTCTGCACGTGAATTATTCTCAAATTCTGAACGTTCACTCATTTCTGCAAGACGTTTATTGTGTTCTTCCTTAATGTTGTCAAGTTGTTGCTTTAGAAAATCACTTTCATTTTTTCTCTGTGCAATCAATTCACTCATCTGTGTTTCTAGTCTATGTCTTCCTTTAGCCTCACGATCTGCCTTAGCATTAGCTTCATCCAGTTCACTTTTTATAGCCTTAACGTATTCCCGCATAGTTTGCAATTCCTCACGTGATTGAGTTAGTTCAAATCGAGCAATCTCTAAATCTCGTTGACTATTAGACCATTTAAGCCGTTCACGATTCAAATTACTCACACGTGAACGTAACTCATCAATCTCTTGAAGTGATGCAAACGCTGTATTTGACATTGAAAGTCGGCATGAAACTCTTTGAGAAGGGCATTGCATCACTCGCATAGAAGCCCCACTGAAAGGCATTTTTGTTAACTCAACTTCATTCTCTACTTTTGCCGTGGTTGCTGTTACCGTCTCTTCAACCTGCTTTCCATCGACATTTATCTCACTCTCTTTACAAGTGGCATCAGGGATTGGGTCCGCCATGTGAATACTCTTTTGTAGCCACAAGCTATCGTTTTCGTTGATGTTCATAGAAATTGTTCCCAATAAGCTTGCAAATAATAATAATAATAATAAGAAAAAAAAAGAAAAGAAATACTCGAAAAAGAAAATAAAATAAGAAAAAAAAAGAAAGGAGAAACAAGAAATCCCTTTTCACGTATGTATGCACACACACACACACAAAAGAAAAAAAAAAAAAGTTTTTTTTTTTTTTCTCTTTTCCGCCTGGATCCTACAACACTGCACACATCACCAGAAAAAAGACTAAGACAACAAAAATCAGAACACTCATACAAACATTTCTCAAACCTGAAGAAAAAAAAAAAGAAAAGATATAAAAAAAAAAAGAGAATGAGAGAAATACAAAAAAAAAAAAAGAGAGGACAACCTTAAACAGATGGATGGTAGTACGGCTCGATCATCCTAGAAAAATGCCATAATTGACTATCTTCTACAAGGGTTGTGGTGCCGTTTCTCATTAATTCATGAATTCCTGTTAACTGTTCTTCCTCTGTTGTGTCTGGCGCAACCGCAGCAGGGACACAGAATGTCACCCCATATTCTTTTAACGCCGAAGAATCGGACAGGACACGTTCAATGATGGCTCTCCAACTCTTAACGTCACCTTGCCGGACAACACGTACATAAATGCTCTCTATTTTTCGCTGCTTCTGCTGTTCCCGCTCCTTAATGAAAGCAGGTAATATCTCTTCAGATGCATCACAATCGACTAAAAAGGTTGTACGTTCCTCGTAGGGAGAAAAAATATCCTTTGAGAAATGAGTAGGAGAAAATTTATCCTTCTCCCTCGAAAGATCTTGAGGGCCTGCCCCTGTAACCTCAAGTCGTTTTATGCTTTCCAATCGACGAACCTTGCCATTGAGAATAGCCGACTTGTCCTCAAGAAGTCGAAGGAACTCCGCAACATTAGCTGATGTAACACGCACATGGATACCGTTAGGGATAAGTTCTACAAGTTTTCCATTACGGGGCAAACTAAAAGTTAAATTGAGTTGCGCAATTTGTGGTCCCGTAACGTTGCCATGTTTTAGCGCATCCACCTTGGCGTAGAAATCACTTACCGAAGTACCTGCAGCAAAGTCAACAGTGGATGGAATGGGAGTGTGGTTTACTTTCGGCACTGATACATCAGAGGTCATAGTAAACGCTTGATTATTATTATTATTATTGTTGGGACTTAGTAAGCCACTCTCAAGATTGTTTGGGGAAAATAGAGACTGTTCTTTGTTCTGTAACTGATTATTAATTGCAGTTGAAATTGCCGCACTTCTGATTGATTGTGTTGTTGAAAAATTTGCTTGATTATCTTGCCCACGTTTGTTTGTGAAATTTTCATTTCCACGAGCATTGCGGTATTGCTTAACACAATCCAAATACTTTGGCAGATCCTCATATTGTACGTTGATCGTGGAACCGTTTTCGATTAATTCTTGAATTGTTCCATCTGGTAGTGGTGCCACCCATTTTAAATCAGCGTTTTCAAAATCGTTCTTATTGTAGGTAATTAACTCATCAAGATAACCAAAGAATTCTCTGTTGGACGTTGGAGAGAGTAGAATATTAGGCTCCTTGTATTCATTACCATTACCAACTCCTGTAACTCTTATAGGTGCTGACTTCTTTTCTTCACTTCTGGGAAACCTTGACGATGTAGTTTCTGTTGTTTTCTGGGGCTGTTTCACCATAGATTCCATTGCGGCATGACCTACATTGATATCAAACGCCTCGCCCATAGTGGCCAAACAGACAGCCATCTTTCCAATCACAGCCCGAACTTCACTGTGCTCAAACGGTGACAGTGAGGCCTCATTATTGTACGCAAGATGAGACAACTCCCCCATACACGACATCATTTGCATTAATGAGTGCACTACTGCCTTGTTACTTGGCACAATACCCATCAATTCCAGACGTTTACGGTTTTCAACAGCAATATCATCAAATGTGGGAGTGCGAGCTGAAGGTACTTCCTTTGAGAGCATTTTAGACCGTACTCTGTAGTTTCTCAGAAAATTGAAAAAAGGAAAAAAAAAATGTAAAACAAATAGGAAAAAACAATCGGAAGCATAAAATAGACTATTGCGTTTGTGTGATAAAAGAAAACACACACATTCAAAGGAGGAAATTAACACAGTAGAAGAAGAAGAAGAAAAAAAAAAAAAACAATTAATACTGTCAAAAATAGCAGAAATACTAGTTGCAAATACACAAAGAATAATAATAATAATAATAATAATAATAATAATAATAATAAAGCTGCAGACACGCACAAAAATCACAATCACAGACCCATATAAATATCCACTTAATCAACGACATCAGAAATAATTTAAGACACATCATGGTAACCTCATGATATCTTTCTGTCTGATGTAAAAACAAAAGAAAAAAAAGATCAAATGATTTCTTATAAGGGTAAGGGAAGACCCATAGTTTCTTTCCAATAGCGACTTACAAAATTATCTACCTCGACCTCCCCTTCATAATGATTACTAGAATTCAGCTTGAGTCCACTTAGTTTGCAACGGTTTTCTTCGGTCTTGTGTTTGTCAATAGATAACACAGGTGCCAGAGAAAACATGTCAAAAATAGAGAGAAGTTCAGCTATAAGAGGGGAAACATTTGCCTGGATATCTTCTGAGCATTTGTGGTACGCTGTAGAGCGAGCCATATTTAATAGTTGCAACATTTTTTGATAGTTTTGTAACTCTTTATCTACATGGGAAATAATAATAGAATTGTGATGTACAACAGACTTTAAGGTTCTTCCTGAAAATGGGTAGAGATCATGAGGGATAGACGTACACATTAATTGTATACAATATCTACAAATATCAGTTAACGCTGACAATAATAACGCCTCATAGACTGAGCGAGCAGAATTTAACACGGCAGAAGCAAATTTATCCGATATTGCCTGAATCAATAGCTGAAGCTCTTTCACCAGAGACAAATTGGAGAGCACAACACACAAACCATTTTGACCCTCCACCCATTCCTGTACACACTGGTAAAGTGATTCGACTAGTGGTAAGGTTGTTAGTGTTGGGAAAACAGAAACGTGTTTAAATGTTTGTAAAAACTCCACAAAGGGTGATGTGCATAAAAAATCAAGATAACATCGTTCCATTGATTCAGCATTAGTCAAAGTTGTCAAAGAATGGTCCCCAAATGGTTGATTTACTTCCTGTATCTGTGGTTTGTCCAATTCCAAGATTGAGCAAAACCGTTGTAATAGAATGGACACCTCATACCACCGAGCAACACCATCACTGAGGAGATTCTCAATCAACATCCGCCGCTCATACAACTGCTCAATCGTAACAATTCTTGAGGCATCACAATGCCCCGAGTCATCACTTGTTGTTCCATTTTCATAAAACTGAAGAAAAAAGTCATCCTTGAGATCTTGTGATGGTAACGTTGAGCCCATGTGTTCCTGTGCATTCTCCTGTTCAGCACCGCCACCGCCGTGAGTAGTGGCGGTTGCCTCCGTTGTGATGGAAAACAATTCATCCAACAGACTCAACGACGCAGCCTGCGGAGATAACACCGACGGTGCAGCCGCACTGGCAGAAGTACCACCGCAGAAAGCACACATCGTGCAGTCGGCCCTGTTGGCTCGGGTACATTGAGAACAATTCCACGTACTTGCCTCCATTTTTTTTTTATTTTTTGTTATTTTTACCTAAAACAAAGTATTTTTAAACATAAAAAGAAAGGAATAGTCTAGTCCTCTGTTGTTTTTTTTTTTTTTTTTCTTTCCCCCTTCTAGGAAAAAGAAAAGAATAATAAAAGTGAAAAGAAATTAATATGGATAAACTGTGATGAGTCTCAAAAACTCCCCATTCTCTATAAATACATTTTTTTTTTTTGTCAATTGGTATGGAAAGAAGGTTTTCAAAACATTTTTACCCGACTCCCACGTTCCCCTTCGCAAATCCCACCCTTTTTTTTTTTTTTTTTTTTTTGCAAAACTTTGACAAAAACTATTACTTCGCCATATATAGAGGGTCTGAATGTGTGTTGTCCCCTTTTTTTTTCCATTATATTCATAATTGTGGTTTTTAGGGAAATATTTGTGTAATGAATCGTTATATTTTCCCTCGAAATGTTTATATACCCAAATGAATAGCACGAGTCTCTGTTTGAGGAATCATTTCAAATGGTTGGATAGATTTATTTACCAGTGATTAATTGCAATAGACTAAATATGATGATGTCGTCGATCCATAGAGTCCTGCAACGTATTCATTATGTTCGTTTCGTCTTTTTGGAATTTCCAAAAAAAAAAAAAAAAAAAAATCACTTTTTCGAAACTTTACTCTTTAACGCAAAATCTGTTCAGATACAAATGACAAAAACAAATTATCCCATTTACCAATCAAATACTACAAAGCTATACCATTCCAATAGAAGGGCCTCAACAACAATCAAAGAAAAAAAAAAAAAGAGAGAGAATCTAGGAAAGAAGAAAACCAATAATAGAGAATATCAGGGGCAGAAGCACGTACAGAAGAAAACGAAAAAAAACAATATGAACTAAATAGATTGAAACATTAAAAAGTAACAGAACTGTATATATATATAGGGGTATATGCAGATAAGTCAGTAAAAATCATATTCCATCATATTCCTGCGCGCCGAGAGGATACGTTACCACCAAGAGCACCAATTGTAGAATTGTGGTTCCTGTTAAGAGTTCTACTATCACCACTGATAGACGATGAAGAGTAGAACATAATTCCATGTATGTTCCCTTCCACATGCTTCCCTTTTGTGCTGAGAAAGTCCAAGGGTTGAGATAAGCCTAAAGTGGCACTTTGAAGTTTTTTCGCATCAAATACTTGACTGTCATGTAGCATTACTAATCTGAAACTCAAGTATATGTTGTAAATATCAACGAAGGTACACGAGAAAAAAAAATAAAATAAAATAAAAATAAAAAATAAGAAATAACATAGAAAAATTATTTATCAGATAAGTACAAAAAACAAATAGAAAGAAAAAAACATTTAAAAGAAATCACAAACTTAATAACTACATATGATACTCTTTTGAACTGTTAACTATTTTCGGGAAGCAAGTACCTACTACGCTCGTCGTATCCACCAGAGTGTCCCACTCGTAGTAGAACCATAATAACATCAAGAATAGACTTGATATTCTTTGTCACAAAGACGCTTAACATTTGATATCCCTTCCACCAAAGCTGTATGCGTACAGCCAAAAGAGGAATATCGCATACAACAAGAAGAAATAGTATATACTGAAGAATTCGACGTTTATGGCTTCCACTAATATCAGTGCTACTCCACTGATTAGTCGCGTCACGTAAATTTCTAGGTAAGCATCTCAATTCAGCATGTTCAACTCCATCACGTTTAAAGAAGAGATGTATTACAGCAACGTTGTTTCCAACATATGCGATACAGACGATAATAATAATAAGAATACGGAAAGGTTCTGGCGTTGGTATGAATTTTTTCCCTTCCGGTTCTTGAACTACAAAAGAACCATACATTGAAATAACATCCAGAGAGTTTAACAAATGAAGAAGAAATAGGTTAAAATTATTGTTGAAATTCTCCACGATAGTCTCTTGATATGAAGAAGGATTTTCCATCATGTTTACATCCCGTGGTATAGTAATGTAAAGAGGAAGTTGAACAATAGGTATTGTTAAGAATAGCACTGCACGAATACCAATAGGACCTAGATGACTATCCAAACGTATCAGGTTCGCGTAAAAACAAATGACAGAGATCTTTCCAGCAACAAGCAATATTGTTAAGATAGTTGGAAGATAAAAACGATGAAATCGGTAATATGCATGACATAGAAGCACACATACATCAAGAACAACAACTGACAAAGCGTAAAGGCCAATAATGGAAAAAATATATACGTCCGTTAATACCTGTTGCGCAACGAAGGAAATAATAATAAGAGCAAGAACAATAAATTTACTAAAAGAGGGAATGGTACGACAACATGAAAAATTTAACGCTAACATTGCAAGAGCTACAATACAGAAAATACATGGTATAGTAAAGAAAATACCGAGAACTGTCATCACTTCACCAAGACCATCATTCATAAGTGTTCTGTCTTTATTTACAATCTCAGAAATGCCAAAAAAGACACATGCAAATGATCCTCCTGCAACGACACTAAAAACAACTAGAGTTATGATAAACACACGACGCTGGGCTATCCTCCGTTGTGCTTCTAATGACTCCTGCGAAACAAATACATCTGATTCTCGATACATCTAGCCTTAAAATAATATATATATATATATATATATATATATATATATAGATGTGTGATATATGTGAAAAAAAAATTTATAAAATAAAGAAGAAGGAAATACAAAGCAAATTTATTATTCTCAAAAACAACAAACCAATATAATGTGAACTGCATGTATCAATAATAAAAAGAAAAGGAAAAAAAAAAACTCTTCTTTCTTTTTCTTTTTTGATGTTTCTCCGCGTTTTCCTTTCTTGGGAAAGAATTCATAATGTATTAACGGGGAATATCCCCTTTCTGGCGTACTTCGATAGGATAGTTCTGCACAGATGGGTAGTCGTACAGAAGTTTGTGATCCTCCAATTTGCATTTTCCACTCCAAAGATCTACACTATTGGGATCAATACCCTTCTCTGCTGCAAGCTCATTCTTAAGTTCCCACACATGTTTCATGGGATCCACCATCTTTCTGTATGCATTAGGGTAAGGATCATGGGCAAGTCCTGATTCATTGGTATTGGATTGTTGTTGTTGTTGTTGATACTGATGTTGATATGATCGATTTTGTGGCATACGGGGTTGATTCATGTTAGTTTCTGCTGCTTTTGAAGTAGTGTTTGGTGTGCCAGCTTGAATACCAGGCGAAAATTTGCCTGCAAGTACATCCTTATATCTTTGCCGCAGTGAACGCGCGTCCAGGCAATCAGAGAAATTCACACCCCGTTCATACAAATCCTTAGTAATATCAGTTATTTTCATAGTGTCTGCTGGATCATTGGCAGGTTCCACTTCTACCTCAATGGTTTCCACCTCAATTTCTTGGGATTCTACCTCTTGTGATGATCGTTTTATAGTTCCTTGCACACGCTCCGCCTCGACATGTTCGGTATTCTTCTGTTTACTCTCTAATATCTTAGCAACAGGTGGAGGTTCCACAACAAATTCATCTCCCTTGGAATCATCATGCGCAGTAGTATTAGTACTTGCATCATTGATTGAATTTGGAGGCGATGCAAATGAGGCGGCCTTTTGCGGAGTTTCTGTCCCCCACATGATCTTCAGAAGGGCGTCGGCCTCTGCCTGAATAGAGCGCGCCTCGTTTTGCAAATTTGTCAATCGTGTTGTGTACGCCTTAATGGAGGCCGACAGCGTGGTGCACTTTCCTTTGAACTGCTCATCATCTACGTTTGCCTTCTTGAGGCTCTCTTGCAGTGACCGCATGGCTGCGCGGGAGGCGTCGTTCATGTCGGCCAAATCCAATCCTTGTCCTTTGCACTCCTCCTTGAGGGCGCCGAGTTGTTTGGTGAGGGCCTCGCGCGCCTCCGCCGCGATGGACAAGAGACGCACCGCAGCACCGCAGCGAACACCAGCGGAGATGTGAAGTCGTCGAAGCATTAACGGTGGCGATTCGTAATGGAGTGAGGGAGAATACCCCCGTGTCTCTTCTTATATATGATCCCCTGAGAAAGAAAAAAAAAGGAAAAAAAAAGAAGAAGCCATACACAGAAAAGAGAAAGTGAAGAAGAAGAAAAAGAAAAGGAAAGAAGTATTTACATTTTTTTTTTTCTCTCTCTTTTAACCTCAAAATCCTGTAATCATTCAGCTCAGAAAAGAAGGATAAAAAAAAGTAGTGATAATTACAAGAAGAAAAAAAAAAAAGAGAAAGAAATGCCTATGCACATACATGTGCAAATTAACTCACTAGAAGAATAGTATTAAATAGAGACAGGACACCGTCCATCATCCCCGGACGCGAACTGGTGCAGGAAAGCCAAGCGCTCCTCATCACTGCATATGATAAGGAGTGTGAGGGAGCAGGTTGGGCACTGCGCCACATTTGACCCAGCGGCAAAATCTTCAAGAGAAAGTTCAAACAAATCCCCACATGGACACGGATAGCGCATCAAGTCCCCCTCTACAATCATTTCGCTTAACTTCACCTCCTCATAGTGAAAGGAATCCATGATTTACAATTAAACTTTATCTTAACTCCCCTTCACGGTGATCTAACTACAACAAAATGGGATTAGGGTAAGGGGAGGATACAGAGGAAAGAGAAAGAGAGTACGGGGACAAACTTTTATGATGCGAGACGCAAAAAAAAAAAAAAAAAATCGAACACAATAATAATAATAACAAGTGTAGAGGGGAAAAAAAGAATAAGAATCCTATTTTTTTGTGGGGGCCTCTCTTAAATATTTTTTCTTTACTATTCTCCTCCTTTCAAGAGGAGGACATAAGTAAAGATCCATACTCAGAAAAAAAAAATGTAAACTGTCGTCACCAAACTGGGAAAAAAAAAACATTGATAGTGACACACTTTCCACAACACCAAAGAAATTACTCAAGAGCCGCCACTACATCGATGGAAATTAACACCATCTTTTGAGCATATTGACAATACAAGGACGAATATTAAGCCTATTACAATCACAGCTACTACTGTGCATAACAAAATACGACGGCAAAGAAGTTGGCGTTTTAGTTCCCTCGCATTTTGGCGAAATAACGAGGACTCGTCTTCCAGAGCGGATGATTTTATCAAAAGTGTGTCAAGCCTGTCACTACGGTACATTAATTTGTCTACATTACGAACCATTTCTTCTTTTACCTGCGCTATTTCCGACCGGATCTCACATATTTTTGTACGTTGGGTATCATTAAAAAAATCCACCTCTTTTTTGAGTTCCGAAGCGAGTGCAACGGGATTACCACGGTGAGCATGACAACGTCGCCGTGCAGCATCAAGAAATCTGAAGGAGATGGCACGATTACAAGAATCCTCCGTCACAGACATGTAAACAGTCCCATCTCTATGAGGAAGAATATCATAGGAATAACCATTGTATCCAAGACATTTTCTTTCTAATATTGCTCCCTTAATACTCGCAAGCACTTTCTTGGCATTTTCACCATGTGTACTTGAAGAAGCATGATATTCTGCCAGTGGAATTCCCTCGGCGGATGCCACAAGGGCATAAAGAATGGTTCCCATTCTTCAACATGAATTAGTCCGCCTTTGAAATTATTATAAATAAATAAATAAAATAAATAATAAATAAAAACATGAATAACATTAGTAGTAACCAGACATACACACGTAAAAATAAAAAAGAAAAAAAAAGAGAATGATAATAATAAAAAAAGGGAGAAAGTTATCGTCTCCTTCCTTCGCAAAATGAGCCAGTTGAATTCAGGATAAAGAGAGATCCTTTTTTTTTGTTTTGAAAGGAGTTATTCACCCAAAAAGAAAGAAAAAAAAAATCGTAATAAGTAAAAAAAAAATAAATAATAGCGTAGGTGAACGCAGACCAAAGGTGAGAAATCGACTCCTCAATTTCTGTATGCTATTTCCATCTTTGTCTTTGGATCCACCTCTAACTGTTGAGAACTATACGTCCAGTTTGATAGCCACTTCTGGAACCACATCAACGCCGGGGCCGGTGTCGCAGTCAACAACGCATTTCGTACAGCTGGAAATGCAAAAGCAGTGAATCGACGAGCTCGCCGTGATTGACGAATATAACGCTCTACACGATCACGGCGTACTGTCTCAAACTGCTTGAATGCGTACTCAAATCCCGCATCCGTGAAAAGTGGAACATCCACAAGTGAAGTGGCAAGCAGTGCGGCATCCTCAACACACAGAGAAGCATCTTGTGCGAGAAATGAAGGGAGTGAACCATGTGCAGCTTCACCAATCAAAACAGCACGTTTATTAAACCAACGCGGCATAACAGGAACTTCTACCATTTCAGTTGGAATAGCCAGTTCTGCTTTACCAAGGGCTTGTGAAATATCTTCACCAAAAACAGCAAACTCCCGACGTAAGAGAGAACGATAGATTTCCCGAACTGTCATAGCGTCCGTCTCAGCAGAAATGTCTACTACTTCTGTAGGTGGATCAAACAGTGTCGCTGAAAAGGCAAGTTGTCTCTTTCCTTCTCGTCGCAGTGGCACACATGAAAGAGTACGGCGTGAACCCCACACCTCAACAGGAACATCGCCGGTAAGAAAACTATCATTGGTAATATTAACAAACCCATCAACTTGCGTCATTCCAAGCGATCTACTACTGGTTCCAACATATTCACCAGGATATAGAAGCTTTCGGATAGTACTATGTGCACCATCTGCTCCCACAACCACATCACCCCACTCTGTTTTTCCATTTTCTAACACAACGTGTACACCACCTTTAATACCTTCATGTGGGAAAAGATCCACCACACGGCTTCCAAAGCGTATATCTTCTACATGATGGCGCAAAACAGTACGGAGATACTCCGCAGAGAAAGTTGCGCGCAAAGGGACGCATCCGAGTTCCTGTTTGACTTGTTCTGCATGGCGACGCGAAACAATAGAATCACTATTGGCAGGAGGGGCCGTACTTAATGGTATTCGGTCTTCTCCCAATACCCGAAGGTTTACCGTCCTGTTCCGCACCTTAAGAAGCCAACGTAATTTTTCATCTAATATACCAAAGAAATCATCAGATACAACATCACCTCCCTCAAGCACATGTTTCATATCAAACGCTTTGTAACAACTTAGTGCATTAGCAAAAAGTGTAAATGGTGCCTGATATGTCGCATATAAAAAAGGTGCCTGTTCAAGAACAACACAATCAATATTCAACCGACGCAAAAATGATGCAAGTGACAAACCCGAAATTCCAGCACCCACGATAACTACTCTCATTAGACTTTGATGTAGAGAAACAATCTTTTTTTTTTTCTTGTCTTTTTGTTAAAGTCTAGATGAGTGGATACTTATGAGATACATTGAGAAAAATTACCAATTACAATTCTCCAACAGGGCAGTTATAGAATTAATAATAATAATAATAATAATAATAATAATAATAATAATAATAATAATAATAATAATAATAATAATAATAATAATAGAAATAGTAATCCAAAAATTAAAAGAAAAAAAAATTTATTCATTTACAAGAGAGTAGAATGACCCAATATGTTAGTGTATGCCAAGTAACAGACGCTTTTCCATAAGAGAACAATAATTATTCCATGCGTCCTTCCAGTTATTCGGTATATCCATCGACTCAGCAATACTTCGGCCCATGTGCAGTCGCACTTGTGCCCCCTCTGCAATTGTTTTGGTGGCAACACAATGTAGTATCACATCACCTGTTTGCGTAATTTTCGATACAGAAAGCTTTGCATTGGCTGCCTTTTCTATAGGAACTATTGCAGCTTTCCTTGAAAGAAAAAGAAAACCATTTAACTTAACCTTCATTTCAGAGGAAGAATCCTTTGAAAGAGGAAATATTCTCTCTTGTAAAGTCATGAGAAGCCAAGTGGCCACTACTGGAGGGAATGGAGAAACACCCTTTAGTTTTTCCATACCTTTTACTAGTAATGTTGCCAGTGAAACTGGTATATAATCTCTCTGTGGAGAAACAGAGCGCGACTCGATAAAAAAAGAACCAATACTATTTGGAGAGTTACTCGCAACGAGAAGCACACGAGCGAGTGCATTAAATCCCATCGCCCAGAAAGTAACTCGCTCGCCACCTTTCGATACCATAGCATTCCACACCGCTGAAGCTAACTGATTCCACTCCACATTTTCTGTTAAGACCGATAAATTATCTTCGGAAACTCCTCCACAAAAAACAAATAAGTTTTCACTCCAAAGAATTTCACCCTTTTCCACATTCTGTGAAGTTATCCAGTTACTGTTGATGCCTTTATTTACAACACGTGGAGGTATAGTTCGTCCATCATGGGTTTTTATGTAGCCTGCTGGAGGTACACAACCAATCATCTATATTTTAATTACGAAGAAAAAAAAAAAGAAACAATTTTCAGAGAAATTAATGAAGAAGAAGAAGAAAGTATGAAAAAAAGATTGTATTACACTTCTATGTTACCAAAAAGAAAAATAATAATAATAATTGAAAATACATCAAACCAAAAATAAAATAAAATAGAAGGAAGTGATCATAGAGAATTTTCCAGAAAGTCACACACACACACAGAGAGATATATATAAACCGACTAATACACAAACTTTCTGTTGATCCTTACTCATCCCAAAGACCACTACTGTAAAATGTCGGTTCTGCCGAGTCTGATGAGGGAGTTTCCTTTATTATGGATTCTTCTTGATTTTTATCCATTGAAGGGTCTGTGGTACTTACCTCTTCTTTACCTGTATCACAGACTTCGTTTTCCACCTCAGTTTTATCTGTCTCCTCCAATTCAAGATTTTTACTCTCCTTTATTGTAGATTCATTTTCTTCATTTTCTTCCATATTTCTTTCATCATCTAGATCCTCTTCATTATCTTTGACGTTGTCACTCTGAACATCTACCTGCTGTTCTCGTCGAGTAGCGCAACCTTCCAGTACTTTTTTTGCAAGAACGACGCTCATAGCTAAAGAAGGGTTTTCATCCTTCAATGAATCCAAAAAAGGCAAGCTGAGTTTCTCTTCTGCGCATCCTATACGTCCAATAACAATGGTTTTATCAGTTAACTCGAGCAAGTTCCATCCAAAAAGACGACATAAAAGTGTGAGTTTACGGTATGCTTCAGCAGAGAGCCGCTCATCAACATTACGCAGAAGTGAATTAAATGTAGTATTTTCTTGAACTAGAGAGGTTGATTGTACAGACATTTCGTATCGTTCTCTCCACTTTTCAGTTTCTTTCTTCTGTGATTCCAACTCTTGACGAAGTGCCATCATTTGCTGCTCTTTCTCTAGTTGTTCTTCAAAAAGCAACTTAAAACTTCCTTCTGAAGTCCTTAGTCGTTTTTCACCAGGTAAAGGAGCAATACACATGTAATGATTTTTATCCAGTAATGCTACTTGACGCTGATATTCACTTCGAAGTTGTTTTAAATCTTGACTTAACTGTGCCAATTTTTCAACATCTTCAACCAAAGTAGTTATTGTATTCCCTACATCACAAGAACGTCTAGTAAGCTCTAAATCAAGAGATCTTTTCCGTTTTTCTGCTGCGATTAATTGTTGTTTAAAACAGCACTCCATAGTAGTAAGGTATGCCATGGTGGTTTCAGCATCCTTAACCGCTGTCTTTCGCCTTAATTCACGAAGTTCAAGAAGTTCATTATAAAGAGGAACTATACTATCTAAACCTTCTTTAGCGAAAATTAAACGTATTTCTGCCATTTTCTCTTGTAGATTACGTAATTCAGTTTCAAGTTCCTCAGTTCGACTTGTCTTTTCAGGTGGAATTGACTGAGAGATCAACAACGGTGCCGAAGGTGGTGAATGAGGAGGTGTCGGTGAAGTAACTGCAGGTGCAAGAAGTATAGTATTAGATGTCTTTAAATGTTCATCCAGCGTTTCTTTCTTCTCTGTTGTCTTTGAAAGTTCATGCAAAAGAGTTTCTGTTCTCGACATGGATTCCTGTAAATCATCAAGCCATGAGGGAACTGCATTAACATCAGTCTTATTAGTAATATTAGTAGCACCACTCGTAGTAGTAGAAACAGGAACAGACATAGCAGTATCTGTAACATCTAATGATGCTTCGGGTAACGTGGATAATTGTGGCTGATCTGCACAAATCTCTCCAAGACGTTTTATTATATTACGAGCAATTATTGTAATCTCTTCAGTAGAGCCACATTTCCTCTGCTGTTGAAATTTCATTGAAATATTATCTGCAAACCCATCGCCGGCGAGAGTCCGCATAAGTTCCATTATACCATTATAAACCAAGGAACTTACAGATTCCTCCACGTAATTCTCTGTGTTAGTGCCAACTGTGCGTAGATCACACGCCGTCTTTTTGCGTTGGTACAACTCCTCCGCAGATGACTCTAACGGCGTTGTGGAGTGTGAGTGCACAAGACCCTCCGGCAGCTGCACAGATAAGTCCTCCTCCTCGTCCTCCATCACATACACATCACTACTGTGACTAGACATGTTTTCCCTTATAAAGGTGAGGTATCCGTATTTGTATCGGTCTTCTCTGAGTCACCGACTGAAACCACTTGGTTAACAATAAAAAAATGGAAATGACAGAAGAAGAACAACAAAAACAAGAAAAAAAAAAAAAAAACCAAATGTTTAGCAGTAAAAAAAAAAAAAAAACATGGGTTCATTCAATACTCTGCACCACCTCAAGTAAATGCCCCAGAGAAGAATAATTATAAAAACCAGACTAATGCATATATATATAAAAGAAACAGTAACAGAAATAAATATATATCTTTCTATTACCTTTTTCTTTTACGCTTGAATTCCCAACTGAAATAGTGTGGGTAAAGAAGACCCATTAAATAAATAAAAAAAAAGTTATTCCATCAGAGTCTTCAAAGAATCCACTAGTGTCGTAGGGAATGAAACAAGCAATAAGTAAATAACTCAACTTACACCGATAAAGATAGAAAAAAAAAAGTACAAAATGCAACAAAAAAAGCAAACATAAATGCAAAGACAGTATACAAACATTATCCCTATTGCTCATTCAAATATTGTTGCACACGTTCCCAACGCTTTTTCTCATCTTCTGAGAATTTAGAGAAGTGATTTACGCTTCCCTTATTCTCCTCATTATCAATCGAGCAACCACCAACATTCCGCATCCACAGCAAAGGTCGTCGCAAATCCGTCTCAGACACTACAAACCTTCTTGCCATCTCATTGATCTTGTGTAAACGCCTGCGCATTCTCTCTTGGCTCATCTGTGACCGCTGCTCCTCCGTGTCCGTGTCATCCTCTAGTAATGCCGCAGTAGAGATGGCACTATCTTCACTAACTTGCGCTCTCTGTGGAGATTGCAGAGAAACCGGTTTTTCAGCAGCGAAGTACCATGCAATCTCTCTATTTGCCTTCGCCACGTCCTCTGCTGTGATGCGATCCCATCGGGGATCTCGAGCCGTTCGCAACGCTGCCTGCAACTTTTTCTTCACATCGCAGGGCTTCACTTCTTGTGTTCGCCACACACACACCTGCTTGGCCGCGTCGTGGTGACAAGTCGCAGTAAAGGTCACATAAGACCCACGCGAGGGAAAAGAAGAGACTGAACCTTCTCTTAACTCCTCTGGCTTACCAAGACGGCCACCACTTTTGGAATTAAGTGGAAACCAAACACTTATAGGATCTTTTTGAGAGACCATCTGCTGTTCATTCAATCCAGTTGAGTCACCATCTACTCTTCTTGAAGAAGTTAAGGGTTTTAGTAACGAAACAGGTGGAGGTGCGGCAAGAATAAAGCCATAACCTCTCTCTACAAACACCTTATGCACAATACCAATCATTCGTATCGGTCGAACCATTGGGATACTCGAAGAATGACGTAAACTACATCCTTTTGGTACTATCAACTGCACTCCAGGTGAGTAAAAGAACATCTTCCCTTTGCTCCCTTTACATTAAAAAGTAAATAACAAGAATAAAAGGGTTCAGCAAACAAGAAAAAAAAAACTATACAACGAAAATACAAGTTAATCCACCACACAATCCCCTAAATAATAAAAAAGACCTCCTCAGCGTTCCTCAAACTGTATTCCTTGTACCGAACTTCATCATCACAACATTCACAAAACAATAATCTCTATTACAAAAAACGAAACCGCAGTACATGACTATAAACACATCAAGAAATGTTAACACACTCAAAATATGACAACACATAAAACACAATATCCTACGCCAAATCCAAGAAAAAAAGATTTTTTTGTTCTGTCTTTCACATTGAAAGAGGTTGATCTAAAGGAAGAAAAAAAATTTTCACAGAGAGACACAATTAGGGCATCACAGACTCTTGAACAAGCCGCTCAAAAACTCACACACATATCAATCAAGAGAAAATGTAAAGACAACACCTACCGCGCTTGCAGCCATACTAGGAAGGGAAGCTACTGCAGCAACAGCAGAAAAAGAAAAATATATTACGGAAGCAATGGGTACAAGAAAAAAAGAAGAGAGGATAAAAAAACGAACACCCAAACCAGCATGGGGGAGTACCAACAGGAGAAGGGACACGTTCAAGAGCAAGTAGAAGGAGCAAGAAAAACAACCAGCAACTCCCCAGCCCCAACACCCCCCACCCACATGAGACACAACAAACCCCATATTAGATTTAAAAAATTATCCACGAGGACAAATAAAAAAAAAAAGGTAGGGTAGTAGTAGACTCAACAAAGAAAACCAAAGGAAAATAAAGTCTGTGGATACCCCGTGTAGGAAGTGACCAAGACCATAGTTGTGAAGAAAACAAAAATGTAAACATCTACACCCCTCGATTACGCTCCATCAACCACAATACCACCTTATCCGCCGATATCTGTGGCTTGAGCGTCAACAGCAGTCTGAATATGCCATTTTCAAGCGAGGTTGCATCTGTACACCGTGTGACAAGAAGAATCTGTACCAGCATGAAGGCCTCAATATCACCGTCAAGAAGCTCCTTCAGCTTAGCGCACTCCACCATGTTGCCGACGTTCGCCTCCATCACACTCAGCAGGAGATCGACCGCGGGTGTTTCATGCTCGAATACCCCCTCCCTTAATACCTCACGCCTCACCCCGACAGCGTCATTCTGCACACCAGCAGCAGCCTTAGCGGCGGCGACGGGTGTGGGCGTGGGCGTGCGGTTAGGCACAGCGGGTGCGGCACCCACCAGTGACTCTCTCACCGGTGTCACTCGTCGCAATCGCGTGACTTCATTAGGTCGCACTGGAGAAACACCGTTTGGCCGCACTGGGGAAACACCGTTTGGTCGCACAGGGGAAACGTCGTTCGGTCTCAATGGAGAAACCGCGTTTGGCCGCACTGGGGAAACACCGTTTGGTCTTGATGGGGAAACGTCGTTCGGTCTCAATGGAGAAACACCGTTTGGCCGCACTGGCGAGACGGGCGACATGCGACGCACCGGTGAGTTGCCGTCTGCGCGCGTGGGCGACGCCTTTGGCCGCTCGCGGGTGACGGGAATGTTCTTCGCCCGCACGTAGCGGGTGAGGCGCGACGCGAAGCCGGTGAGCAGCTCGAACGCCGTCGGGCGGCCCCGCTCCGTCTTGCCGAGACACGCCGCCACCGCCCGCACGAGACAACTGTCGTAGCGGCCGTCCGCCACACGGCGCAGGCGCGGCAGCGGGTCCGCGTGGAGAATCGCGTGGAACGACTGCCGCTCCGTGTGGCCCTTCTCCCAGAAGGCCCGCTGCCGCGTCATGAGTTCAAAGAACGTCACGCCGGCGGAGAAGATGTCCGTCTTCGCGGTGTACGCCTCGCCGGCGACGATCTCAGGCGAGCAGTAGCACGGGGTGCCCACACGCGTCCTCGCCAACTCCACCGTGCGACTCAGCGGCCGCGCCAAGCCGTAGTCGCCCACAAGTGCCTTCGCCACACCGTCGCCAGAACCGTCTCGCATTAGGAACAGGTTCGCAGGCTTGATGTCGCGGTGAATGATGTGGTGCGCGTGGCTGTGGTTGAGGGCAGACAGAATCTGCACCATGATCATCATCACCAACTCGTTCGGCACGTACTCGTCGCGGTTGATGTACCCACAGATCATCTTGTGAAGATCCCCACCGTCGCAATGGGCCATGGCAAGGCAAACACTACCACTGTGCTCCCCACCACACGTCTCCACCCACGCACCAACGTAGCTCACAATGAAGGGGTGCTGCAGTGACCGCACGGCGTTAATCTCCTTCTTGATGCCCTCCACGTAGTCGACAGGCCACAACTCTCGCTGCATCACCTTCACCACAAACTGAGACGGGTACGGGAAGTGGTTCGCAGCATCGCATGGATTCACCGGCATAGCAAGATACACACGGCCATTTGAGCCGGCCCCGAGTAATTCGGAAAGCTGCACCTCCCGCCCCAATATGGGTAACGCCAGCAACACGTCCATAACGTTCTCTCTACAAGCAAAGAAGAGTTACGCTCTCTTTCTACCTCACCAGACAAACAGGATCTTCCTTACAACAGGGACGTCAGAAGCCTCAACCAGAGAAAAAGAAAAAAAGAAAAAAACCAACAACGCAAAGAACGCAGTGAGAACAATGCACACCAGACAAAGAGACACACCAAGAATTACACCCCAAAACAAGAACAAAAAAGCTGCAAAGAGGAGAGTGTGAGATAAACACAAATACACACAAAAAGAGAGAGAGAAAGAGAAAGGGAGTCAAAGGGAAGGCACACACCGCACACGGATGAATGCAATTTCCCACATGGGGATTCACTCCAATGGAAGCAGCTGCAGACGCGTCGCCACACGCTGTCCCAGGCACCGGCCGTGCCGCTGTACGGGGAGTAGAAAATCATCCAAGATGCAACTTGCAAACTCCAGTGTCTGCTCCACCGCTATTCGTCGTCGTTGAAGCATTTCTGTGCGATGCAATCCCTCTTGTAATGTCGTTACTGTTCGCAAAAATGACCTTTGGTAGACCAAATGTGTCTCATAGAATATACGAAGTTTTTCACTCGCAGACAAGAGAGGTTCTACTGTACTTATCAACGCTTGAGAAAGTCCTCTCAAGAAAGAAAACCATTCTTGTGAAATATATGTAGGTCTTGTTTTGTATTTTTCACTGGTATCTTGCGGAAAAACTGTCCGTCGTCCACGAAGAGCTTGCCATCGATACAAGAGGAGAGACTTCTGCTCCAACTCGTCGATTTCAGTGTAATGTGTAACAAATCTACTTCGTAGTAGAGATAGCTTGGATTCTACTTGATTTTGTAATTGATATTGTTGGATTTTTACTTTTTCCTGTGCATCATGAACCTTCTCATGTAGTCTTGCTATTTTTTCTCTTGTCTTTCGATTATCATGCCAGACGTTTAGATACCTTTTTCGAAGCTCATCAGTTTCCTCTGAGAGTGTAGAAAGAGTTAATTCGTTAATCGTTCCAATCTGGTCACATTGTTCTTGCAGAGAGTGAAACTCTTTCTTAAGTGCCTCTTGGTTTGATACTATAGAGACAATATCATTTTTCGAGTTATCAATTCTTGATTGTAGTACTAATATCTGTTGCTTTAATTCAATCACACCTTTACGAAGATATTGCACATGATCCTCAATATTTTTTAGTTCTGATCTCTTTTTTCGTAAAGCTCCTACAACTTCCTCAAGATTTTTTAGGTATTCTTTAGGTGGAGTTGAATTCTTTGCAAGCCTATCTCCCAATAAGTGTTTTTGACAGTTTGCTTGTGGTACCAAAGCTTTACTGTGTATCTTCTCTTTTCTAGGTGTCCCCATTGTAGTATTTGATAACTCTACCGGTTTTATGGTTGTCACCTCTTTTGTCCTTCGATTGGCGTAAAAGACGTGATGTAAGAGTGGAGATGTAACTACAATCCATTCATCCAGTAATTGTATCATAAGTTGATGGGCAACTCCCTCCTCCAGTGCCATTTCCCATCGAGACTGCAATGGTACTTCAACATGAACAGACTGGGAACAAGAGGTACACAATAAAGCATCACATAAATAACTTAGAGAGGTATTGGATACGGAAGAAGAATCTTGAAGTAATAAATCTTTCATATTAATTCGTGATATAGGGTAAAAGTTATTATGAGACACCATTGCAGCATTTAGTGCTTGTAGGACCTCTTCAAATAATATAGGATGTATATTATATTTATGCATATACTGCTGCACCTGTGGAGTCACTAGAAGTTCCATATTATTTGCAACAATGAGATAGGGTAATTGCCGAAGGTGAGAGAAGAGAGGCCACCAGACTTCCCATAAATGCAAAAATGAGAGTGGATGAGCAGGGGAAAAGACGAGAATTAATATATCGCTTCCAGTAACGAGTGTCTGTGGCGGTGATGTTAGAATTTGAAAAGAAAAATGAACCATCATACTTTCATTCAAATTTCTTGAAGATTTAAGTGAAAAACTAAATGGGGATTCACTAGAGATCATCACATCTTGCCTCTTCCATTCTGAACGCATGCAGTGTACTAAAATCTCTGGAGAAGCAAGTGAATCTCCCGCTACCGCACATTTGATGTGTCTCTCACAAGTACTCATTCATGTAAAAACATGCGCATATGAAAAGATAAAAAATAGTTCACAAACTAAATTCTGAAAAATACTCTTAGAAATAACGATAGAATTCGGCCTGAAGAAAAACAAATACAAGGGGAAACAAAGAACAAAATAATAGAGAATGACAGCAACAGTCAAAAGAATAAAAAAAATAAAAAAAAATAAACAATAAAGCAATAATATATTCCAATTCAAAAAGAGAGAGAGAAAAAAAAAAGAAAAAAAAAATAATAGAAACAATAAATAACTTCATTATATATATATATATATATATATAATGGGATATATGGATACAGTCAATAGGCTGCTCTTCCAGAAAAAAAGGAAAACATTTCCCATTACGCTTCAGTATCATCGTTGTTATTTCTGTTAATTCCTATCTGTTTGATGTACTTGATTCAAATCGACCGTACAGAACAAGAAAAAAACAACCCCACAGATAGTTTATGTGTATTATATATTTTTTTTCTTTCTTTTTTTTTTTTTTTTTTTACGTTTTCYTTTTTTTTTTTTTTTTTTTTTTTTTTTTTGAAGAGTTGACGGCATTGTTAGACCTTCTTTGTATCATTCTTACTCAAAATGAAAACAAAAACAATAATAAAAAAAAAAAAAAAAACATTTTTCGGTCCTTTTTTATTTTTATTTTTTATTTTGTTGTTCACGATACTATTTTTTCCTCTTCTCTCTTTCCAAATGAGATCCATCCTTGACATGATTTTGATTTACAGTGGCATCGAAATGGTGGCATTGTTTCATCCATGAAGAGACGGTAATCCATTGTAAGTTCATCGTCTTTTTTGATATCGTGAAGGGCAATAATATTAAGTGATCGATTGGCTGCGAATCCCATATTTGGATTACATGAATGACTAAACGCACCCCAATCGGATGATTCCAGATCCCACAATGCGTAGTGATGGCCATCCCCACCAATTGGCCAAGCATTATGTAAAAATTGATTGTAGTCCTCTTCACTCCACATCAATTTCACATAAGGTTTGGTACAAAGACGTACTAATTTCCCTTCTCCTTCATATATAGTCGTACCAGCAGGGATATCTTGTGTGGCACAGAGATAATATTCCCGAATAGGATCATATGCAGATCGAAATAACGGTTTATTACGAGCACAACGTGTTAAGGCTTCCCGTATTTGCACTTTTGCAAATTCTTTTTGTTTAAAATCAGGTGTTAATCGAAGAATCCAGTCAGCAGAACCTTCTTGTCCGTATGGATACATAATACCACAGTTGGGATTGATCTCTAAAAACACAACAGTTTGATTTGCACGGTCAATACGCACATCCACACGTCCGTAGCCAACGCCTCCCATCATGTGTAGAAATGATATGCGGGCGATGCGAATAATGTCTTGCAGTGCGGGATCATCATTCGGCATCACGCGCCAATTCATTCCCTCATACGTCTCCCACTTGAGATGAAAGTGTTTGAAGTCCTCTCCTTCAGGGAACTGCACCATCACGGGTGGAAACACACGGATTCCCCCCGGCTGTGTAGAGTCGGCGCACACCAACACCGTCGCCTCATCGCCAGTAATAAACTCCTCCACAAGTGCCGTTTGATACTGCTCGAGAAAAGGACCCACACGATCCACCAACAAACGCATATCATGCACTTTACATGATTTGTCCATACCAACGCTACTGTATCCAGAGATATGTTTAATAATCAGCGGAAATCGAAGGGGGGCGCACAACTTCTCCACATCATCCCCAATCTCTATTACAGCATGACGTGCAGTGGCAATACGGCAGTAATGGGCCACACGTTTCATCTCTGGTTTGGAGAGTTCATAATATTTAGAAATAGCACCAGTGAAGGGAACGTTAAAGCTTTCAAGCGCCAGCACCACATCAACTCCTGCCTTATCCTCATCAATAGCACCATCACATTGATTATAAAACACATCATAATCACCAGATTTTACGAGTTGACGAATTTGACGGTACGCGGTTGCCTTCTTCACATAAACAAGTGTAAATACAAACTCATTTTCATCTGCTTTAGTAAAATAATGTTGTGGTGTCTGAACGAGTTCGCCTTCGTATTCCTTTAGCTCACTATCAGACCCCTCATATGAGCATACCAATACACAGACACGAATAGGCGTTGACACCATTCTTCCCCAAAAATATCGCTCTCACTATTTCTTCTCACACCTCCAGTTACTTCCACCCCAAGTAAAAGAAAAAAAAAAAAAGCAGAAATTCACTTACACACTGTTACTGATACACTAGAGTAGTAAGTATGAAAATCTATTTAATAATGTACGGTTATTTTATTATCTCGTTTTGCTATGATGACGTAGAAAAATTATATTTTTTGTATACACAGACTATTTGAATGTGGTATTATATATATATATATGCACTTGTGCAATCTTGAACGTATGTAGGTGTATGTATGTATGTATGTCTCTGTGCTCACCTATGAGTGCAAAATAATATACAACAACAAAGAAAAAAAAAAAACACAAATGTGTGAGGAAGGGGGGAAAAAAAAATCACAAGGAAGAAATGGAAAAAGAGATAAAAACATAATAAAAAACAAAATAAAATAAAAAAAAAAAAAACGGTACTGCTAGCTCCAGAACGACTCCGAAACTACTACACTATCATGAGCATAATACGTTATTTTCTCTTGGATACGGTTCTGCACCTTCAGACTGTTGTGGTTCCCCTCGAGTGAAGATCATACCAGTAGCGTACATGGGCAGCAGAACGTGGCGCACAATCCACGAGATCATAAACGCAAAAACCCCGAAGGGAATGATGTACTCCCGCAGCACAAACACCAATGTTGGCTCATCTGTTATAATATCCATGCTCATCACGTCTCTCCATACTAGAGAAAAAGATAAAAATAAAAAACAAAGAAAAAATAAATAAATAAATTAGATGAATAAAGTATGAAAGCATTGAAATAAGAGCAAGATAAAATAAGAAGAAAAGTAGTCATTGAACTAAACATCATAATTAAAATATTAAAAAAGGAAAGTATTATAACTCACACGTACACTACACTCAAAGAGCCAAAAAAAAAAAAAAAAAAAAAAAACCTTTTTTGTTCCTTTATTCCCAGATTAAACCCTACATCTCCCCAGACTCTCTGCTTTTTTTCTTTTTTCTTTCTGCCTTTTCTCTACTCTTCATCAACAATAATATGAAAGTGTGTGTTACTACTCTTCAGTGTAGTAGGCTTAACGGTAACCTCACGCAACTTTGGATTTTTTGCGAGAGCATCGTGAGCTTGTTTGATTATCCACGCCCGCAGCGGCATCCCGTCCTCCTCTGGATGGTCATTTACTTTGTACAAACAATTGAGCAACAAGTCATCGTTGCCATACTCTTCTGAGACAAGGCGGTTGTGGGGGAAATGCACCTCAATAACAGGAGACTTTTGTGTCTTGACGTAGGAACGCATTACTCAATATGAATAAATAAATCAATTCAATATATAGATGAAATAAAATTTCTTTGATATAGTTAAACTATTTCTTTTTTTTTGCTTTTTTTTTTTTTTTTGCTTTAGTCCTTTTATACAGAAGGAAATATATGTTTCGTCGTCACAGCAGAAAGAATAAGAAAAAAAAGGAAAAAAAAAAAAAACTAGTGTGTTTCAAATTGACATTAAATATTTCCGAATAAAAATACATTCCAACATTGTAAGCATCCATTTTAACTTTTGTACTTCTTTAATAATGCATGTATATTTATTACGTAATGGTGATTTTAGAAAGCAAAACCAAACCACCGAAACAAGAAAACAAATAAATAGATAAATAAATAAAAAAGCAACAACAACAACATGTAAATATTAATCGCTCTTTTCGCTACCATGTTATCCCATCGAATGCGGTATAGACATCCGTCTTTTTTCCTTGATGTCTCCTTTTTTGAGAGAGTGTTGTGAAGCGTAGTGTGGCATGGGTTTGCAGGAGTGCGTGTTCCACGTGAACTTCTGTAAGAGAAAGAGATTCTGCCAGGTTTGAAATATCTTCTTGACTAATACCCTCCCCTGAATCTTGGGAGAAATGATGCATTGCCCTGAGTGCTAACTTTTTCCGTTCACTAACCTTCGCCGCCGTATTTGCCTGTATCAAGAGCATCTTTGCGCAGTAGCGATGGGGAAAGGTGTCGTCTGTGGTGTGGAGTGCGTTTGTGATGGCCAGTGCGCCCCGCACGGCCCTCGCCGCCTCGCCGCGTGCGTCCTCCTGCGTGTCTTCGTCGGTGAGGCCCGAGGCGGCGTCCGCTGCGGGGCCGTCGGTGGCGGCGCGGAGGGCGGCGAGGAGGGCGGCGCGGGTCTGGCGCGGCGGGACCGGCGGGGGGCGGCGGAGGAGCGCGCGGAGGGCGGCGGAATTGTCGCCGGTCGGCGGGTGGTGGACGACCGCCGCGTCAAACCACCGGCACTCGACCGCCGCCGGCCCAAACACCGCCGACACGCGGCCCCGCACGTACGCGACGAGGGCGGCCCCGTCCGTCTCGCCCGACACGGCGGCGATCAGTCGGCCGCAGCGGAAGACCGTCTGCAACTCCACCGCGCGGGCCGTCGGCTGCTGCGGCCACGGACTCGCATCGTACATGTCAAATAACTTTCGCGCCAGCACATGCCGCTTGGTTACCGTCGTCACATAACGAGTAGAAAGCAACTGCAGACAGGCTACAATAATCGGTCGCTCCAGTCCTTTACCATTATTCACGAGATCCTCAACGATAGAACCAATCATAGGTAACGTCCGAACAACATGACGAAAGGACTGCAAGAGAATCAAAAGTACTTCAGAGTGAAGAGATCGTAGTGAGTAGCTTTCTCGAAAGAGTGTCCAAAGGGCTTCACCATGAGATGCATGACCAGCAGAAAGACAGGCCGCAATGGCAAAGACATAAGTTTCCGCCGTAGGTACAAGAGAACGATGAGTTGTGTCTGCACTAGAGATATCAAGGTTTCCAAGAAATGAAACAGCCATAGACCAGCGACCAGAAGCGGCAAAAGCCTTTACAACTCCTTCAGCGTAAGCACAACCTTCCTCACCTGCAATAAGTAATTTAGTATCCTGTACATGTTGACTAATTTCAATAGCTTTTTGCCATATAAAATTTTCTTGTGAAGAAGAGATTGTAGATCGAACACGGTGAAACGTATCTGCACTTCGCCAAAGTGCGTCTAGGGCATGTGTATGTGTCGTTAGTGTTATATCATATCCAGAAGCAAGGGCTTCTTCATAGAGTTTAAGTGCATGCTTCCATGGACGAGATCCACCAAGTCCTGTTTTGTATCCTGTCATTAGACCCATAAGACGGTCTGTCATTTCTATTGGTGGTGATATGTTACGATATAATGAACCTGCATAATTATACAAATGCAAAGCAGTTGACCATGAAATATCGAGATGCATTAAATCGCTTATTGTTCCTGCTGAAATTATTGCACCACTTTTTCGCATTTGATACTCTATTTGGGATACAATTTCATTATCTGCACCTTCTTGTGAAAACCCCAAAAGTTTATTAAAGGAGGAACCACGCTCTGCCCATCGTTCAGTCATTCGACAAGTATAATTCACGAAAGCAGAACGTTCCTCCTCTGTGAGGGTTTTCCAACGTTCATTTTCTGTACCTATAGCATCTGTTAAAGATTTTTGAAATGTATCATAGCCTATCCGCTCTTCTACATGATGCTGTAAAAGAGTAACAGCAAGAGTTCGAAACGTTGTTATTGTAGGGACTTCTCCATCTGCGTGCAAAAGAACTTGAAAGGCTTTCATCGCCTCTGATTTCTTAGTAGAACGTTGAATAGCACGTTGTACCTGTCGTGTAATTTGTGTTTCAGGTGAACCGCGTGCAAGTGCCTCACGAAGAGATTGGTTAGCATGAATAAGAGTATCTTTTGATTTCACTTTATTTATAGAATAAGATCCTTCACCTTCCTTTTTATATGGCCAAGATCCTGCATGAGGCATAACAGTTCCTGCTTCTGTAGTTGTTGATGTTAATGGTGGCTGTGGTGATGATTGTGCAGACAAGTCGGTTCTCTTTTCGCTCTGTTGCCATGCGCGCACTTGCGCCTGACGCCTAAGAGCTTGACTCAATTTCTCCACAGGACGTCTGGGCATTGTGCGTACCTTTAATAATAATAATAATAATAATAATAATAATAATAATAATAATAATAATAATAAAATACAAAGGTGTTGCATTTTATAGTTTCAAAGTCATTCAGTAGAAAAAAAAAGGGAAATAACATAATAATAACAACATCAAAGTAAGAGAGAACAATAAATAAATAAACATATATATATATATATATATATATATATATATATATATATAGCACCGAATAATATCTCTGGATACACCGTTGATCCGAGGAATAAAGAAAAACAAGCAATCATAGTAGGGAAAAAAAGTATGTTAAAAGAAAAAAAAAAAAAATGCTATCAAAATACAACTCCATACATCTGTTTTCAATCTAAAGGATTGAAAGTTAATCTTTAAAAAACAAAAAAAAAGATTGCACAGATGTACACTGGGTATGATAAATATCAATTAATAATTTAATATGTTTATCAAATCGTTCCTACATTACACAATATTCTCAGTTTTTTTCATCGGGAAATGTATGAAATAAATGCATTGCCTCACTCATATTAGATACTTTTTCTCGTACCTGTTCAATTCGGTCATTAAGAGTATTGGCTGGTACCATTGTACCAGAATTCCTAGTACCAGTCATAATTATCCCATTCCAAAGTTCCAGTGTTTTCTCCACCATAAATGGAAAAGACCATGTAAAAGCATTGATAAAGTTTGGTAAATAATAAGGATGAGGACTACTATTATATTGTCGAATATTCATTACACATCCCTTTAAAGAAATAAGTGCTGCACGATTATCATATGTATCACAGTAATTAGGTGCAGAGAACACACAAACTACAGCTGGAACTCCTTTAGATGTAGTACGATACAAATGATAACCTTCACTCTGCGCCTCATGTCCTCTAATGATACCAAGTAAATCATTAGTTTCCAGAAAATTACATGCGGCGTTGTGAGTGTATGTATAGGAACAACCACGAACACTATTCGCGGCGAACATTGTCCCTGGCGCTACAGTTGTCTCTTCCTGCTCTGTCATTGGGTCTGACCAGAGAAGATCACACATGGGACCAGAGGATGGGGGTTCACGAAATCGGTGAATGAGATTAATATCAGAGACGGTTTCAATCTCAGGAGAAAGTCCACCATGAACGCAGAAAAATTTATCATTTACCTTACACGCTAAAGGTAAACAATCAAAGGCTAACATGATTTCATTATACACATCAAGTGAGTACTTATACTCTGATTCTGTTTTAAAATTAAAATAAGAGGTCAAGTGTCTTGACTCATGATTACCACGTAAAATAATAAAACGTTTTGGATAACGTATTTTATACGCAAAAAGAAGTAATACAATTTCCATTCCAAAATTACCTCGGTCTACATAGTCGCCAAGAAAAATATATTGTTGTTGCCCTGGTTTACCCCCAAGTTCAAAGATTTTAAGAAGATCATAAAATTGTCCATGAAGATCTCCACAAACAACTACAGAACCTTGTAGTTCTACAACATTTGGTTCTTTTTTCATAATAGATGCGCTCCGCATAACAATTTCCAACGCATCTTCTACACTAAGTAAACCTTCTCGTGCAAAATGGAATTTAATATTCTCAGGAATAGGAACTCCATCCTTATCGAAAACTACATCATGAGATAAGGGTTCCCAGTTTGGTGGCTGTACACTTTTCATACCTCTTTCAGTACTCAACATCTGTTTAATCTGTCCAGCTGTTTTTAAAGTATTTTGGTCATCTTTATCACTGTTATTATTTCTATCAGTGACTGAAGGGATCTGAACTACATTCTCCGATTCCATATCTCCCGCAAGATCCATATATTTTGTAGATATAATTCAGCAAGAATATAAACGATGAAGCAAAACAAAAAAGAAAAAAAACGAAAGCAATGAAGAATATAAAAAAAAAAAAAAAAAACTATAGGCAGCAATCACGTATGTAAGGTGTTTAATACACCCTCGGTGTATTTCCCTGTATATATATATATGTATATATGTCTGTTTGTTTTTTTGTGTGTATACGTGTATTTCTTCTAATAATGCTTACTTTGCCTATTTTTGAGTTTTCTTCCTTTTTTTTCTTTTATTAAAAGTACTACCTACCACCACCACGCCACCCCTGCTGCAACAAACTGCAAACTCCTCTTGTTATTTAGGAAAATGTTTAATCATAAGGTGGGAAAAAAGAAGAAAAAGGCCGTAGAATTCAAATTAAAACAAGATACAGAACATCTCAAACTCCTTTCACAAATAGTAAAAATAAAGAAGAAGAAAGAAAAAAAAAAAACTCTGATCTTTTAATTTTCTACTCATCTCTGTAGTTCGTATTTAATTCCCTCTTATGAAGTCTCCCTACCCATCATAATCATTCATCATAATCGGATGAGCTAGCAAACGATGACTCATCATCTTCGGAGTCTGTACTGTCACTACCACGACGACGACGTCGACGAGTTTGTTTAGTTTTCGTCGTCGTCGTCGTCTTCTTTTTCTCTACCTTTGCTTTCTTTGGCTGTGGAGATGCGGCTTTTACTGTTTTTGTTGTCCCTCTAGTGGTGATTGTTTTCTTTGCTGGTGCCGTAGTTTTGCGTGTAGTTTTTTCGGCACTAACGACCGATGACTTTGAGCCTTTTGTCTTTAGGCATGTCTCAATGTGTTGACGATGACGTGCGGTGATGGTGCGTTGACACAATGGGCACATCTCATTCACAATACAGGCGCCAACAAGTTGATGAAACTCCTCTGATGTTCCATCTTCACTTTGATTTCGCCGTGCCGCACGTTCATCACGTTCACGAGTTCTTTTCTCTTCCTCTTGTTCACGCCATTCTTCAAGTTTCACTAAATCAATCAACTGTTGATTAACCGGATAGTAGGGAAATCCTATTGTCTGATTGCATCTTTTACACTCTATCGTTTTATCATACATGCTAACATCATAATCAAAGTTGCCACTGCAGTGTGGGCACGCATGCAAAGCCGTAGCACAACCAAAACGACAGAGACATGTTTCACAATGTACCTTTTTACCGGCAGGTCCCATGAAAAGACTGTAATGCTGTTTAGAATCTGGTACCCATTGTGTACGGCACTGTGGACAACTTACCTTCGTATCACGATAGATACCACCCGTGCGTTTCGTACCCAACAATACACGACTTGTGGAGACGGTGGGCTCCAAGTCCTCAAAGTTGATATCCTCATCTTCCCCATCATCATATTCCTCACTGGCTTCTTCTTCTTGATCTGTGCTTTCCATATCATCATTATCATAGTCGATAAAATCATCATCATCATCAGCTAATAATTTGGTAGTTTTCTTTTTATTACTTTTCGGTTCCTTTGTTGTTGGCTTTGTGGTTTTCTGTCGCTTTACCACAGGTTCCTGTTTCTTCTTCTGCTCACGTGGGCGTTTCACCGCGGCCCCTCCCTCCTTTTTCTTTTCCTGTTGCTTCCTCTTCCGCTCCTCCTTTGCCTGTTCGGCGAGCAGCTGCTTGCGGAACTTTGGGTCCGCCACCCGCTCGAATGCCTGCACGAGCCGCTGGAAGGCCTCCGTGGCGCGATCGAAGCGGCTCTTCAACTTGTCGGGGTGCACCAAACCGGCGAGGCGCATGTAATTCCGCCGGGCCTCCGCGACGGGCGTGTCGGCGGTGACGGGCGGGAGGGCGGGGGCGAGCGACAAAACCCGCAGGGAAGCGGCCGCCTCCGCCGCCGGCCCGCAGTCGAGAATCGCCGACGCCACAGCCACCGCGTCCATCCCCCACAGACACCCACTAAATGCACAGGGTCTCTTTCATATATATATATATATATATAGTGAGAGAGAGAGAGGGATAAAGAGAAAAAAGGGGAAAAGGTTAGAGATATATATATGGGCAGGAAGAAGAGTATCAGAAATGGAAGGGGAAGAGAAGAAAATGTAAAAAAAAAAAAAAAAAAAAAAAAAAAAAAATGCTTACTGAAGCAAAAAAAAAGAGAAAAAAAAGGTGATGGACACGTTCAAGGTTATTCTCTTAAATGCCTTTATTTTGCACCACAGTTTTCACACTCTTGACGTTAGTTCTCACTCCTGTATTTTATGATGGCGCCTCTCAGAAGAAGAAAAGGAAAAACATATATACTCACACCCGAACCCAACAGCAAAGAAAAGAGCGAAAAAAAAAACATCAGAAAAAAAAAGAAAAAAAAAGGAGGAGATTGGATTGTGGTGTACATTTATAAATATATACTTTTTTTTCTGTTTATGTGTGTATACATGTCTTCTTTTCCCTATCCACTTGCGCACCTTCACCGTTATTGTTAGTATACGAATATCATAAGCAAAGTAAAAAAAACAAAAAAAAAAAAAAACACGCCACGTGCAAAGAAAAATTAAATAAGGTCTCTAGAGGCGCAAACTCACACTAATGACTAAATCCTATAAAACTTAAAAAGACATCATTTTGACTCAGCAATTGAAACTAATACTGATGCTCCCTCAAGATTGGTGGTTACCATTGAATTTGAAAGTTCATCTTCTGCAATAAAGTCCCATTGACTTTCAGACGGAACAACATAGACCCATTCATTTACTTCCTGTTCTTTGGTCATTTCAAGTTCCTGATTACGCTTCTTTGCAATTTCTTTAATTAAGGGTGCTTTTTCGGTAATAAATGGGTGATCTAAGAGATCCAACGCCGTAGCCCGCTCATTTGCGTCCGTTTTGAGCATCCATTCAATAAGTGATTTTGCACTATCCGAAAAATTTGCCCATCGAGGACCATCGCAGCGAATACCTTTACGTAAATCTCTACTAAGTTCAACAAACCGCTTTCCCTTTAGTGGTCGTTGGCCAGTAAGTATATTATACGCTACAACACCTAAACTAAAAACATCTGCACGATGCATGGTGGCAGCCGTAGCTTCAAATAATCTTAATGATTTAGCAACGGCCTCAATATTCTCTGGTGACGCAAATCCCATGGTTCCACAAGGTACAAATAAAAGTTGTTTCTCATCACTAACATATTCAGCAAGTCCAAAATCAATAATTATAGCTCGTGTATAATCACGAGAAAGAACAATATTATCATGCTTAATATCACGGTGTACAATACGTTTTCTATTGTATAAATAATCCAATCCTTGTGCTACTTGGGCGAGAACATTTGCTAAAAGTGCTTCCACATCACAGTGGTGTCTTCGTACATATTCCCATGCATGCTTCAGTGTGCCCCCCTCACCTGCCTCCATTACAATAACGAGATACAATGGTGTTTGAAATACTTCCAACAGCCGTGCCACGTTAGGATGATCTAGTCCTCGCATAATCTCCAGTTCGCGTGTGATCTTACACCACGAGGAGAAGGACAAAACACTACTCTTCGTAATCACCTTCAGTGCCACACGTGGACTGTTAAAACGACGTCGGTCCTCACACTTATACACAGTGCCAGAGCCACCGCGTCCAATGCGGGCCCCATCAAAGAAAGTAGGAAAACGATCTTGAATGGTGTCAACATAGTCGTAGCCCACAACGTGGAATTCAGAGAGAATGGTGTAGCAACTCTGCTGCAGTGCGGTGATGCTGCGATGATCGAGAAAAGAGAGAATATGTTGCATCACCGTCGCCTCACGTCTCCCAGTGGTGTAGTTGTACATACTGCGAAAGAAGAGCGGCACACGACAGGCATTACATCGCCGCAGCATCTTCCCCATGTAAAGAGATGTGCACGGGGCACAATTACCGCAGAAGATGCGGCCGCACCAGCGACAGTGATGTTTGCCGAACACCGGCGAGAGTTTCTTCTGGCAGAGACGATTCGCACACAAATCTGCGGTGCCGTCCTCACACCACTTCGCTCCTGGAATGATGAGTTCCCGCGAGATGTGCATTCTTTACCGGTGGGGTGTGTGTGTGTGTGGGCTTTAGAGACAAGTAAGGTATATATATATATATATATATATATATATTGTTAGGAAGAAAGAAAGAAAAGAGGGAATAGATGTAAGAGTAAATACGTCCATAAATAATAAAGAAAGCAAATCCTTTTTTTTAAAAAAATAAGTACAGAGAAGAACAATAAAAATAATAAAAAAAACCAGAACAGGAAAATCACAAAAACAAAAAAAAAAAGAAAAAAATCCAATGTGCACAAAGTAAAATATTCATATGGATTTGTTAAAATAGCAGAAAAAAGTTACCAATATTGCAAACACAGATCTACACCCAGATATACAAAAAAAAAAAAAAAAAAAAACAGATGCATCAATATTAAAACTAGGTTTTTTTTTTTTTTTAATCTGCAAGTGTTTTGTGTATGTATGCAAATACTATACTCATGAATTTAAATAAATGTGTGTACGTAAATCCATTGTTTTGAGTATGCCTTTTACTCCAGAGTTCAGCAAGTACACGAAGGCATGAAAGGAAAAGAATAAAGAAAGAAAGGGAGATATAGAGATCGTTAGATAGAGAGACATATATACACAAACCAAGAAAAAGTGTTAAATACGCTTATGTGGAGAAAAAGAACCTCTAGGGTACTTATTTCTAATTCCATGAGTTATCACAATCTATCAAAATCTCTTTACTCCCTTTTCCTTTCCGCTTGAAGTAATTTTCATTTCGAGTGCAACAGTATCCCCGCAGAGGAAAAAACATCGCAAAAGAAAAAAATAAAAGAAAACGAGAACAGGCATATCAATGAAAATGGTACACTAAGTGGTTAATTTTTTGTATATCTCCATGAAAAACAATGGTATTTATATCGACTAGAGAAAAACAACAAAAAGAAAAAAAAAAAAAACACATAAACATGCACATACACACACGCACATAGAAAAAAGAACAATAGAAAAAGCAAAAAAAAACACTAAGATGATTTTTCTAATTGAGTTATATTTTTCTTTGCAAGACCTTTAGGGTACTTGTTAGCAATTTCCATACAAATCTTTTCTACAGCAGTGTGAATATCGTCTACTTGGGGAAACAATTGAGTTAGACGAGTTGTATCTAACAAATTGTTACTACGAGCTGAGAGAAGAATTTTATTTTGTTCTTCAATAGTAAAGTTCTTATATGTAAAAGAAGAATCAACATATTTTTTATACAGATCCAATACTTCATTATGCGAGATGGCACCAGGATTCGTTAAATTAATAGTACCTGTAACTTTAGATATGGACATCTCCATTAAAATAGGTAGCATCTCTGGTAATACGGTCATGCTATTAGGAATGTTTACAACCTTATCATAGTTTACAATTTTGGTAATAAAATTATATGGACTATCATCTGAAGAAATAGGCATTCGAATACGAGCGTTAAGTGTAGTAGTGTTGAAAAGTAAACGCATTAGTCGATCTGTGTATCCCTTTACTGTACTGTATGATGAACCAAAAAAATTTGGAGGATTCTCTTCATCAAATCCAACTCCACTATCAATAGTGTGTGTGGTCTCATCATAGTGAAAAATACATCCTGTTCCAAGATACGTAAAGTGAATATCCCGCTGCGCACACATCTGTGCAAGTACAACGGGAGCCCACAAGTTATCCCGCATGTTCTCCAGCAGCTTTCCAGGCTGTTCAAGGTAGTCAATAGTGAGAAAGGCCCCACCGCGCGTGCGGCCAATAAAACTAACAACACGATCCGGCCGCACATCTATTAACTCCTGCTGCACGGCGTCCACATCATCTGCACGGGAAGTGGCGCCCACCGCCTCGTGTCCGGCTGTTGCGAGCAGTTGAGTGAACATTTGACCAATCCAGCCCTTGTGTCCCCAGACAAGAAACCGCATCTCTCACACACACACACAGAGAGATATAGATAGATAGATAGATAGATAAAGGTAAATTTTTTTTTTTTTTTTTTTTATCTTGTTTGAGTTATTATTTTTTCCTTCTCTTTTACTGAAAAGTATTTGATATCTAATGAACGTACCCTTTAATAATTTCACTTGCTACTCACATAAACAGGGAGAAAGAGATATATGCGCAGTAGGATAAGAAAAAAAGAAAAAAAAAAGAAGAATGATATTTTCATCGTTAAAGTTATGAGATTTTCATTCTCAGTATATTACACAAAGTGCAAGTTAATTTGCAATGATCCAAAAAAAGGAAAAAAAAAAAACACAGATTGCCTTTTTCTTTCTTCTTTCATCACTGCCTCTAGGTGGGGTGGGGTACCAAAAACCGGGTAATAGCCCTAGAGGTAAATCCAACAAGAGTTAGGTCAATAACAACCAATCAAACAACAACACCAATAACAACACTAATAATAACAACACCAATAAGAATCAAAAAAAACTAGAATTAAAGTTTTCCAATAGCACGATACCACAACCGTTTAATTCCCTGTGGTTCATCATCCAAGTTTGTGATGGAATCAAGTGCGGGATCTCCTGCTAGTGCCTTTCGAATCGCTGGATCGTGACGAGCCGCACATCGCTTTAACTGCGCCATGGCCTGTTGACAACCTGAAACCTCAAACATGCTTACCATCATACACTGATGTAATTTCTCCGCCTCTCCTGCGCATTCCTTCACTAAATTATACTGTGAGTAGTCATACTGTCCCTTCTGTCGGATATTCCAGTCCTTTATACAGCTGTAGTAGCCGACCCGCTGGTGCTCACAGGCCCCTTGTGGTCGGTCTGGACTGTAGTCAAATCCCTTCAGGCAGGAACGCCAGAGAGTTGCCTCAACCGCGCAGGGAGCTGGATCTTGCACCTCTGTTGGCATCTCTTGACGGTTGTTTGTTTTATTTATTTATTTTTCTGGGATTCTGTACCGTACGTTTGGATAGTCGTGCACCTTTTTTTTTTTTTCTTTATTCAGTCACTTTTTTTCTCTTTCCCTCTGTACGGGTGTATGTATGTATTTACTCCTGGAATATGTATTTTATTTAAAAAAACTCAAGTGACACTTAAAAAAAAAAAAAAAAAATGCACTTCCCTTTTCTTTTACCTCAGTCCACAGGATTATACTTGTTAACAGTCTATCCCTTACCTTTTCCTAAAAGAAGAATAACAGAAGGAAAAGAAAAAAAGAAAGAAAAAATAAATAAATAATATCTTCTCATTTACTATGTAATGTCTGTATTAACCTCATTTTCTAACAAGCACATCATTAATTATATCCCTCGATATAAGTAATGAATACCTAAAAAGAATTAAAAAAACTCGAGTACTGATAATAATAAAAAAAGAATATGCAGAAAGTTCCTTTTTAAACTTGCTTTCTGTTCTCCCTATCACAAAGGCCACATACCATACACACGCATATATATATATATATATATATATATATATATATACCTTGTTAGATTCATTCTTTTTGATGGCTTTCTACGCTGGTTTATACTCCGATATTACTTATCGCCATATGACCTGCATCCCGTTAAGACGCAAAAACCTTATAAAAAAAAATTTCGTATTTCTTCTCAAAACTTAAAAGAAAAATAGCAGATATTAATTTTTCTACAAAGAAAATAAATAAATAAATATATATATATATATATATATATATATATATATATATATAGTTACAATTTGTCATTTTTGAAATGTATTATGGAAGCCACACCTCTATTCAGGGCAGCTTGAAAGGAGAGGAAAATCAGAGGGGTAATCAACGATATCAAAAAGTTTTCGAAAGGCATCCACCCAGTAATCATGCTCATCTTCCGAGTCCGCGCGAAGTAAGAGTTTATACTCTTTTCTATTCTCCACATAAATAACACAAATATCACGACCAGGTTTAGTCGCTTCTTTATGAGTTCGTAATGAGGGACGTGTGACTATACGAGTATCATGTGTATCGAGTCGAAGAAGAGTTACAGGAGTATGGCACAATTCATCCTTGTAATAACTCAGACAAACCACTGTATTGAAAGAAGCAAGAATAAAGTACCGTCTTCGCCAGTTAGAAGGTCCAATTCGGCTTCTACCAATAGAGAACTTTTCTAACCATCCTTTGCATCCATCTGGAACAATACCAGATATAACAGAAGCGGAAACTGCTAATATCTCCTTTTCCTCTTCTTTGCTTGGATTACTGGTACTACCCTTCACTTCATCTAGTGGACCAGAAGGATTAAGACTGGGAAGCTTTGGCATCGTAACTTCTGTTACATTTCCCATATCTGATGATAATATACCCGCCTTGTTGAAACTATTATCTGATGTATTATCTTCTTTGATATTTACATCATTCTTGTTATTATCTTTTTCATGCTTTCCATTGGTTAAAGGAATATATCCTTCTAAAATATTTTCTCCAGATGATTTAACTGAAGGTGGTTGAGTAGATCCGACGGATACTGGAGGTGATTTCCCATAGACTGTATCTTGATTCACTACAGCAGCAGCCTCCTCTCCCAATGAGCGGATATCGCGAAGGACTTCTTCAATAGCCGCCGTATCATCTTCTGCTAATTGTTTACCGTGACGGAAGTAACCCTCAACGGTGTTACCATCCGGTGTTGTGATGGTTCCTTTTCCGTGTGGCTGATCATGCATAAAAGTGCCACGGTAAACTTTACCACCGAGTGAGTGGTACTCAATGCAGCCAACACCATGCAACTGGCCTGCCACAAATCTACCCGTGTAGTGATCATCATTTGCAAACACCATTTCTCCCATTCCATGCGGTTTCTCCCGCAGCCACTCCCCATCATACATACGGTGACTGTCCGCAAATGTCATGCGTCCTTTTATTTTCTTTCCATTGGCCCAACGGCCCACAAACACACGACGGCCGCCCGCGTAGGATGCGGTGCCGTTTCCACTCATCGCCCCATGCACAAACTCTCCCTCGTAATAATCACCGCCGCGCTGCGTGAGTCGTCCGCTGCCGTGCCGCACGCCGCTCGCAAAGTCGCCAACGTACACGCGGCCGTCCGCAAAGGCGTAGCGGCCACTCGGGCCGTGCGGCACATTATGTGCAAATCCACCGGTGTACTCGTCCCCGTTGCTCCAAATGATGTGGCCGCTGCCGTGCCGCTCCCCCATCTGCCACTCCCCATCGTACATCTGCACACCAGTGGGGTGCGGGTCCACCGACGCGCGAAAAACACCGTGACCGTGCGGGAGATTCTTGAAGAATGTCCCGGTGTGTTCGTCCAGATCAGTGGTGAGAGTTCCCTGGCCGTGCATGCAGTCCTCACTCACCTCACCAGTGTAGATACGGCCACCGGGGAGTCTCGCATTCGTGACGTGACCTTCAGGGGCACTAAGGGGCGCCTCCATCTGAATATTACCCTCATGACTCATGTTGAAGAATACCCACAACTTTAGTAAACCTTACCACTTCTTTTTTTTTTTCTTTTTTTAGTTTTTTATTCGTTTGTAATATGCAGGTATATACTATATTTATGCCTCTCTCTTTTTTTTTTCTTTTTTCTTTCTCACTGTGTTTGTGTAAAAAGACCTTTTCCAATCCCTTTACTCTCCGTCACTCTTAGTGTACAATACTCGTATAACTGTTTGTAGCTACGAGTTTTCCGTATTTACTTTCTGCTTCCCTTTTCATACCCGTACACAGGCATCAACAAGAAAAAGAGGAGGAGAGAAAATAAAAGGTACAACAATACAAACAAAGAAAAAAAAAAAAACAGATATAGGAGAGTAGAGAGGAACTCACGAGAATCACACTCTATCAATTCAAATTGCACTAGAAAAAAAAAAAAACACAAAAAGAAAGAAAGAAAGAATGGTGCATGAAAAATTGATACGTACACTTCTCAATAGAAGAAGAAAAACAATAATAATATATATTCACACGCTCACACAATACACATATTCATTGTATTTGGAGCAAGAATCGTCAACTAAAGAAAAAGGATAACCACAATAACAAGGGTCACAACTATAAAACAAGAATAAATTATAGGACGTAGACGCGAAGATAGTAAAAAAGAACAAAACAAAAAAAAAAAAAAACTTTAGCAAATAAAAAAATTATATCAATATTAAACTTCGATGAACTAAGAGAAAAGCAGGAGAACACTCCTTTTATACTCCTCCTGCTTCTTAAAATACAGTCTCATACATATATATATACGTGTATAGTGAAAGGTATACAGATTGATGCATAAAAAAATGAGTGAACCAGAAGTAGAGAAAAGGGGTTATATACAGGATTTCTCATCCTAAATATTAGAGGATCTAATAATTATTATTATCATTATAATAATAATTATTATTATGTTCTTTCTTTATCTTAAATCTTCTACATTATCTCCCACTTCATTTTCCTGCTTTTTCTTCTGGTGTTTTTTTACCTTGGACTTTATTCGAGGAAGCAAGTCCGTTTTCTTTCCTCTGCTTCTACTAACATTGTCGTCATTGTTATTAGATGCGTACAAGTGTCGTGGTGCCGAAGACGCCCTCACTCGCCCTGTTCGGCTGTCAAAATGCATCGCCTTAAGCCGAAGTACGGCAGTTCCTTCCATCTCAGCAGAGAATGGATATTGAATACCCAAACGGTCTGACATTGCCATGTACTCTACAAGTTTATTCTTCGTTGGTACAAGTTCCTTTGTGAGTGCAGACAACTCTGCTTTAAGTTGTTGTACGTTAACATCAGGAGAATTGCTTGGTCCTTGCGTAAGCGTTTTAAGAGTCTCAAGTTTAGTCTTCAGTCCCTTGTTTTCTTCACTTAATTGCCGTATTTGCTCCTCCATTTGTGTGGTACGTGGAGTTTGAAATTGCTGTAATTCAAGAAGACTAATATTTTCTTTAAGTCCTATTTTTTGCTTGTCCACATCTCCCCCAGTAGCTCGTTCAAGATCTTCACGTGCGGTGTTTAATTCATCCGTGAGTGTTGCTATTTTTTCCTTTAGTTGAAGATTTTCATCACGAAGCATTGACAATTCCTTCTCAGCATTCTCTAATGCCATTTTTCGTTGTTGATGTTCTTCAGCAAGCTGTTCTTGGGCTCTATATGAACTAGCAGCCGCCGCAACATCAGACACTTCCAATACATCTGTCTCTTTCAGTTCATCTAAATGTGCCATTGCAGAGAGTCCTTTCTTTACATTCTTTTTCTTCTTTGGACGTGGAGATTGTGTGGTACCGAGTGGGTCCTTACCATCTGCAACATTTCGCAGTTCCTCTTCCTGTTCTCTCACCCGCTTTCGCAGTTCTGCAATCTCTGCATCTGCCTTGTCGAGGGCTTTGCCGAATGTTTCTGCGGCCTCCACACTTTTTTGCCGCTGCTCCTCCATTTGCCGCTGTGTTTGAATGAGAGACATCTGCAATTGCTCGGCCCGCGCCCGCAGTACGGTGGGATCAGAAGAAGACGGCGATGAAGACAAAGAAGAAGAGAGTCCACTCTCCACCATTCCACTCATCACCGTATTGGGCGCTATCTCTGCTACCGCTACGGCTGATGTCATTGCTGCGGTGACAGGACTAACACTACGAGCAGCTCTACTATTAGTAGTAGTAGGAGGAGGAGGAGTAGGTGTAATGGGAATAGTATTCTTAGCATTCTTTGCAGTCATTTCTTTTAATTTCTCTAATTCATGTTTCATCTCTAATTTCTCATCTGTTATGCGTTGAAGTTCTTGACGAAGTTTCTCACATTCATCCGCACATTCACGTGCCGTCGTCTCAGCTGCTCCTGCAGATATTTCAACTTCTTTTTTATGTTCTTGCAATGACATCTTTGCATTTTGCAATTCCTCACGTTGTGCTTCCATTTCACGATTGACTGCCTCTAACGTAGCGAGAAGTTTTTCTTCTTGACGACATTTATCTTCAAAAGCGCGTCGGTTCTTTTGAGCTATATCTTCCATCTCATTCTTTTGTACTGTTAATTGCTGCTTCTGTTGTGCATGTTCTCCTAGCTGAACTCGTAGTTCTTCCAGTAATCTATTTGCCTCTGTGAGTTTCTTTGTCTCTGCGGCGAGTCGTTCACTTGCCGTACTACGTTCTTTCATATGAGCTTCTTGTAGTGACTCAATTTCTCGAACATATTCTTCATTCTCTGACTCAAGATCATCAATCGTTTGACGATAAATAATAATTTCTGATTTTAGTTTATCAAGATCAAATGACATACGTTTATTTTCCTCTTCCACTCGTTCTTTAGCGGCAAGAACATTCTTGTGAATACTCTCTGGTATATTCGCATCTTGTCCTGCACGAAGAGACGCAATGGTTGCCGTTGCAGCTGCTAATTGTTGTTGTAATTGAACTATTTCTCCCTTATATGTGGTCTCCGCTGCGGTTTTGGCTTTTGCACGTTCTTGTTCTAATTTAACTGCCATTTCTTTTATTCCATCCTGCATATTATTCATTTGTGCCTCAAGTGTATTATTCACATCTCGTAGACGTGCATTCTCAGCAGTGAGGTTCGTCGTTTTTTCTCGCATCTTTGCATCATTTGCCTGCAAAGCTGTTACTTGTTCTTCATGTGATTTCATTGTATTTTGCTGCCTTGTGAGTACGGCGTGTAAACTTTCATTTTCTGCCTTCATTTTTTCCACTTCTTTTCGAGTATCTTCTAGTTGTTTCTTAACAGGTTGTATTGTATTTTCTAATTTTGAATTTTTGGATTGTAATTCCGCGTATTGACTCATATTAATAGTTTGACTTTGTGCTAACTCCATATAGGCAATAGTTTCCTTCGCCTTTACAAGTTCATTTTCTAATTCTTCTACAGATGAAAGACGATCTTGCATAGCATCGTTCTTCTCTTTTAATTCATTAATACGCTGCTGTAATTGTTGCATCTCTTCACATTGCCGTCGAAGTTTGCCAAGTTCTAGTTGTGCACTTTCATACTGTTCACTTAATGCCTCTTTTGCTGAGGTAACACTATTCAAATCATTCGTAATGGTAACACAACGTTTTAATAAGAAATTAATACGTTGTTTATCCTCTTGAGAACTACGTGTTACTCGAAGGAGTTCTTCCTCTTTCGCTACAGCCACCTCACGGAGTCGTTTTCCTTCTTCAATTAACTGATCTCGCTGAAACTCAATGCGTGAAATACGCTCTTTATTTCGTTCCAACGTTGCTAAGATTTTAGCCTCATCAAGTGCGTTGTTGTTGTTGTTATTATTACCAACACTAGCACTTCTAGTAGTATTATTATTAGTATTACTATTATTACTATTCTCAGCATATGATCTTTGTGATGATGTTTCCGTATGAATACTTCGTGCATCCATGAGTTGTACTTCTAACTCTCTTACACGTGTTGTAGCGAGTTCAAGCTCACGCACAAGGCTCTCCCTTTGTACATCTATTGCTTTAAAATTCTCAATTGGAACCATTTCTTGTATTTGTTCTTCTAATTCTGTATTCGTACGTTGAAGTTCTTCCATTACTTGTTGATTTGTATTAGTTAACTCTGTCAAACGTTCTTCCAACTGTTGTTGAAATTCCTGATGTGCATTCTGCAATCGTTCATCTGCGGCATCACATTCTTTTTGAAGTTCTTTACAACGTTCACATGGGGCAGATGTGTAAACTTCATCTTTTCTCTGAGAATCCTCATGTGCTACCGTAACCACCGATGCTATCCGCAGTTGTTCTTCTACTTCTTTTAACTTTTGCTGTAGGGCATCATTTTCTTTTACTTTCAACTCATGTAATTGTTCACCTGTAGATACGGAATCCTTCAATAGTTTCACCTGCCCCTCTAAACGCATGACCTCATCCTTTAACTGTTGAACCTCCACTTCACTAGACAATCCCTTACCGGATTCCGCTGACTGTAGTTCCTGCTGTAAACGAATATTCTGTGCCGTCTTTGCCTGCAGTTCCTCACATGTACGCCGTAATTCCTGCCGCAGTTCATCCTCACGTTCACTGCGTCTTTCCATCTCACGGCGGAGATCCGCAAGTGAAATATTTTCCGCCTCCGTCTCTGCAGAAACAATACGTACGGCCACAGAGAGCGGGCCACGGCTAATCGCCTCCTGCTGCTCATGAATAATAGCGGAAAGTCTCTGCGCATTCATATGGGCATTCTGTACTTCTCCAATAAGTACTTGCACCTCCTCATTAGAAGATGCGTGATTCGCTTTGTATTCTAAAAACTCATTCTGTAATTCTTCTACGAATTGTTCCAACTTCTCACGAGCGGCACTCTTAGAACCACCAAACCATCCTGTCTTTTCCGGTTCAAAGAGCGAATGTAACACTGACGTCGTCGAGAGTGGACTTTGTGCGAGTGCTGTATACTTCGCCTCTTGTTGTGCTAAATAATCGGCAAGTTTCGCATTCTCATCACATACTTTCGTAAGTGAACTCGCCAGTGTGGCATTTTCACTCTCTAGTTGCCGTAATCGTTTCACAAGGGCATTTCCCTCTTCAAATGTATGTACTACTTGGGTGGCACTAACCACTGGTTGTCCACTGGTAGTGCCAGTGCCACTGTTGCTGTTGTTATTGTTATTGTTATTACTGTTGTTGTTGTCATTATCTGCAGAGCCTTTCGAACGTGTGAGGCGCACCACTTTTCGTGTTCGCGTCTCCGTGTGCTCTGCTTCTTGCATACTGGCACACACACACACAGTCACACCCGCAGAAATCTCAAATATATAAGCGAGTTCTCACTAATTCAACTCCCCTTATATATCCATAGAAAAAGAGAGAGAGAGAGA
>NW_021639844.1:59061-111333 GCF_002087225.1 Trypanosoma theileri
GAAAGAAAAAAAAAAATTATTTTGCTATTGCAATTTAGCGCTATACCACTTCCATCTATCGCTTTTTTTTTTTTTTTTTCTTCGACATTCTATAAGAATACCTCTTTCTCACCATTACATACCATTCTCTCTTTTTGTTCTTTTTTTTTTGATTGACATGGTTACTTTTTTTTTTTCGTTTTTTTTTTTTCTTTTTGTTGTTGTTGTTGTCCTTTCTCACCTTCTTTTACTTTCCTTTCCCTTCTTCCCGCTCTTCCGCATCCTTTACGGCGAGGTGGTACATCCCATCCAGCAGCTGCTGTACATTCACTACCTGTTTTAAAAAGTTCAGCACTGTTGTGATGATGAGGAGTGGAATGACAATGGGCTGTGTCCACCACATATTCCCATATACACAGTAGACGTAGAAGAGCAGATAGGAGAACTCCTGCCCAATACAAAATGCCCCCATCACCTTACGATTCGAGTAGTATAATCGTAAAAGAGAAAAAATACTTTCCGAGACATCCTTATGTGTACTTTTCCGCATAAAGAGCGTTATGTAGGTGCGACAGAAGTGCGAGGCGATGTCGAGAAAGACCAGCACCGCGCAGAGTGTAGTAAAGCACGCCGGCATCCCCTTCTGTGCGGTGTGGCTCAACACCACCAGCAGCCCAGCAGTGGCCGCGCGGTCCGTCCACATGTCGAAGATGGCCCCAAAGTGCGAACACTGCCCAAAGGCCCGCGCAACAATACCGTCCGCCGCATCGAGCACAAAAGCCAAGGCGTAAGAGACGAGAAAAACAACAGGATAGGCGTCCAGCACGCAGAAGGAGAGAAGTGTTAACAACACACGACCATAGCCAATGAGATTTGGGTAGAAGAGGTAAATATCCACCGGCCGCACGGGACGCATACTGCCGGACATTTATTTGAGTGAACTCCATCAAGAAGAAGAAGTGGAAGAAGAAAGGGGGGAAAAGAAAAAAAAAAAAAAAAAATACGGAAGAGATATATATGGAAACTGAACAAGGAGACTTCATAAAAAATAAAATAAACCACCTGTATTCACCGAAAAATAAATAAATGTATATAAAAATGGGAAACAGAGTCCTGGCAACAGAAAAAAAAAAAAAAAAAAAAAAAAAAGAAGAGCAAATAATAAAGGAGAACGCTAATATCACTCAAAGTGATGTCAAAATAAAAAGAAGCTGTTAACATGTCTTCTTCTTGTTGTTGTTGATGTTCTTCTTTTTCTTTTTTTTTTCTCCTTCAGCTTAAACAAAAACCCCTTCAGCTCATTCCACCTCCCGCAGGAAACTGTTGTAATGGTGCCTTTTTTTTTCATTCTTCTTCCTTCCTTCCTTTTCGTTTACTTGCTGGGGCCCTCGCGGCGAATCTCATCCCGCATTTGATCCACGCTGAACGGACAGGAACGGTACTTCAGCACGGGGTAGCGGAAGTACACATTTTCACGCGCCACGTGCCGCTTCGCCAAACAACGATCACACAACTCCGCGCTGGCGTCCGTAAAGTGATCGAGTGTGAGGTGCAGGCCGCAGAGAACACAGAGACGTTTGCAATCCACACACACAAGTGAATGTGATGGCGCCGTTGTTTTGTTAAAATGCGCCGCCGGCAGCAGTCGTCGACAAGTGCTGCATTTGAGTCGAAGATTTTTCTTGGAGACTTGCAACGCCGTACTACGGGAAATGTACAGCACGGCCGTCCGCCACATCTTCTAATAATAACATAATCAAATAAGAAAGAACAGTAGAAATAAAATAAAAAAAAAAAAGAGAGAGAGAGAACATGTGAAGCGATTTAAAGAAGAAACGAAAAAAAAAAGAAAAAAAAAATTGAAAAATACAAGTAAAAATATATATATATATATATATAGGAAGGTGCATGTTGTGACTGTCATCATAGAAAAAAAAATAATATATATGTATATTCAAGTACAGGTACACCGATATATATGTATACATCCTGTCAAATCAGAGAACAGTCATGCTACACTGAAGTAGTATCACTTGATCTCCCATCTTCTTTTGAACCCGCTGTTGCACCTCATCTGCAAATTCATCAGGATTTCCAATTACTTTCATCCCACTCAAGTTTTTCCCTTTAAGCTGCCCATTTTGCAACAATTCTTCCGTAACAGTAGAGGAAAGACCTGGTTCTGCCTGTAATAAGATAGTTTTTCGATAATGTTCTGTTAATAACTCACGTACTACTGACTCCAGTGTTCGTTCATAAATTGGTAGAGTGCCTTTTTGGTAGCTGTTGCGCACAGCGAGAGGTCTAATCGTAGTATGGAACACAATTTGCATATCGGAGCCATTTTCTTCTTTTTTTGACGTTCCTGATTGAGAAGGAAAATTAGTAGTAGTAGAAGTAGAACTAAGCCAACGATTTTCTCCCGTTACGAAGCGGTTTATCGAAAGTTCTGGCCCAACATCTACAACTACAATAGATTCAGTGGCATGCAAGTACAAACGTACACTATAAATAAGCCAATTAACACTAATACGTTTTGTTACAATTGCTGAATCACCATCATTATTAAATACTTCCACCACTCGTTCTTTACCATTCCATCGGTTTCTAAGGACCGCATAGTTACTGGAAAACACTTGATAACGAGCATCACTTACAGGATATGGACATGTTGAAAGTGTGTAGCTACGTGTTGTGAAAAAGTACACAACAACAGTGAGAGCAGTAAAACCCAAAATACCATATAAACTAAGATTTGCTTTTAATCTACCAAGTGCAGCATTTGGTCCCATAGCATAGAATGCATCTACAAAGTCATAGCCCTTTGCACCGTACATATTTATCCCTACTCTTGAAGAAGGATATGATGTTGCCATCTCACTACTAGGAGTAGTAGTAGTAGTAGTAGAAACAGCAGAAATAATCTTTCGTCGCATGCTGCAGCGCAAAACGCTAAAATTCAATGGACATACTAAAGAGAGTTGACGTGAACGATTCCACATTATTTAGAGGATATATATATATATATATATATATATATATGTTGGGAAGGGAATGTGTGTATGTATGTATCTGAGGAGGTACTTAACCCTTCTGCTACAGAGAATTGAAACATTCCAATGGAGAGAAAAAGTGACCTGGTAACAAGAGCAAAAGTAAGGGAAAACCCCCTACAAGACATGAATTACACTAATCAGCCTTAGTAATAAATAATAATAAATAATAATAGTAATGGTATTATTAATAGTAGTAGTATAAGGTTCACATTACAGATAAATAGAAAAGAAAAACATATACCTACACAGCAGGATTCATTCTGTGAATCATTGCAAACAATATCTATTCCTCGTAGTTATCATATAATCCAAAGACAAAAAAGAAAACCAAACTCTCTGGAAAAGTGAAAAAGGTCAATTTTTTCGAGAACGATTGTGTCTTTTTCCAATATCCTCTGCAGCAGCTACCATTTCCTCAACACGTTGGGCCACATCTACACGCTCGCCCAATACAGAAGGCCGTTCAGGTTCTGTATTCCCTGATATGGTTTCAGGCTGTGATAAATTTGACGTTGTTGAATCTAATGTAATGGTTGTAGTAGTTTGCATCTGCTCTGTAGGAGTTTTCCCTGATGACTGATGTTTCCCTTTGCGCAGATCCTCCAGCAGCTGCTGAGAGGCATGCAGATGTATAGTAGACTCCTCAAGAGATTTCTCCGCCTTCTCTAGTGCATGAGCGGTAAGTGTGCAAAGTGCTTTCATCTGCCTAACACAGAGATCCCGCCGCTTTACCTCATAACTCTCCGCTGATTCTGCCTCCTCAATATCGGTTGCCAATTCCGATCGAATAGCCGCCAGTCGTTTCTCTCGCGCCTCCCTCGCCGCTCTCATCTCCTCCGCGGTGCGTGCTGTTCCTCCGCCCCCCGCTGCTGCTGGGCCAGTGGTGGCGATGGATGAGTCGGCGGCCATTCCGCTGGCGGTGATCGCCAACTGCTGCGCGACGCCGGCGGGCGGGGTGTCGGTGGCGACCCACAGCAGCAGGCGGGCGGTGAGATCGCCAAAGGCGGTGCCGCTGAAGCTCACGGCGGTGCTGATGCTGTTCACGCTGCGGAAGACCACCACGAGCCGCTCGCCGGCCACGTCCCAGCCGTCAATCGCCCCGCACTTCGCCACGAGGAGCCGCAGGAGATCGTCCCGCACCGCCGCCGGGCAGCCGTCAATGTACACCGTGCGGTGCAGCCGCCCAACAAGGTCAAGCGGCATGGACGGCAACAACACACTAAACAATGGGGGAAAAAGAAAGAAAGAAAGAAAGAAAAAAAAACAAAATGATGTGTAATCCAAAAGACAACCATAAAAGAAGAAGAAGGAGAATAGTAGTAATCAATATATACACACACACGCAGAGAGAGAGAGAGAGAGAAAGAGAGAATCAGCATAAGGAAAACGTCAAGGAGAACGTTAAGGAGAGAAAGGTCATTATGCTTTTTTTTTTTTTTAATAATAAAATAATAAAAAAGAAGAAAAAAAAAGAGTTTATCTCATCCATACCACATCAATAAAGAAATGGTTATTCTACATTAAGATCTATTTGGTTTTCTTTCAATTCTATCTATGAAAAGTGATAATGCTTCTACAAAAAGAAAAAAAAAAAATCACATGGATGGTGATCATATCTTACAATGGCCATGTGTGTATATATATATATATATATAAAAAAAAAACAGGGAAAATAATAGCAACAGAGCTATGTATGTATCGTATTCCTTTCTGTTCCATAGTCTTCTTCATAATAGTAAGAGAAATAAAACAAAGAAGAAGAAGAAAAAAAAAAAATGATCACCCCAAGAAAGAGTAATAATCATCTAAAAAACAACAATAATTAAAAATGATATTTGGCAGTTACAAAAACCGATTCACAACATATTATCCTTAATTATTCATTTATTTGATCATATAGTGTACTTTCTGATGCATTTGTGAGCTGTGAAAGAGATGTAATACTATCATCGAAACGCAGTCGAACAACGCAGTTATTTTCTACTTCTTCTTCTTCTTCCTCTTCTCGAGATACGGTGTAAATGCCACCAGCTCCGGTATAGTGAGGAACAACATAAAGCGACGTGGGAGATGAAGGAGCTAAAAGTGTCCCATGTTGTGTAAATGTAGTTCCGCTTCTATCGCTTCCACTACAATGCAAATGAGGTCGACTATAACTTGCCCCTTGAGTAGATGTTCCTACATCTTCAGAACCACTCTTCGAAGTCACCCCAGCGACAAGAGTAGCAGCATTATTAATAGTAGTATTAGTAGTAGAAATAGCAGTAGTAGAAACAACTGAAGGAATCCAATCACTCTGTGAAACAGATAAAATACTAGGGATACTCATACTTCGTAAATTTGGAATATAATCTGTTGAATGTGATGAACTAACTGTAACAAAGCTAGCACCAGAAACAGAAGCACTTCGAGCTGCTGATGTTACTTTATTCCCAGTAGAGACAGCAGTAGGAGTTCGTCCAAGAGTTAAATTTAAGAAACTATTTTGCGTTTCCTGATGATCTTGATTATTTTCAAGATCATGCCTATATTCATGCTCATAATATCTTTCTTTTTCTTCTTCTTCTTCTTCTTCTTCTCTTCCTCGATTGTACTGTTTTTGTTCGTACTGTTGTTGTTGATGTTGTTGTTGTTGTTGTTGAAATACTTCAGGACTAGGTACTGGAAATTCTGTGAATGCGGTTTCCCAATGTAAGGGTGTAGCTGAACAGTCCACACTTACTGGACTTGGAAGAACTGTATCCATTCCATTTGGACGTGAATTAGATCTCTCATTTCGAATAAATGGGTGCTGTAAAGCCTCCATGCATGAAATTCGTTTAGACTCATTCACACATAGAAGTGCAGCAATAAACTCACGTGCTTCTATAGAGAGATATTCCGGATAGTATATATTACCTCTTGTAATACGACTACATGTTTCCCCTGCAGATTGGTGTTCAAATGGTGCTTGACCACACAACATACGGTATGCCAGTACACCAACAGACCACACATCTGCCTTTGTGGTACAACCACGTCTTGAAATAAGTTCTGGTGAAAGATAATCTAAAGTTCCACATAATGTATATCGTCTACTATAGCGTATATCTCCCTGGTTAAGACGTACAGCCCATGAAAAATCTGCTAATTTTACTTCTTTCGATTTAAATAATATATTTTCTGGTTTTACATCTCGATGAATAATATCTCTTTCATGCAAGAATGTTAATGCTAAGAGGAGTGGTCGCAAAATAACACGTACCTCATCTTCTAAGAGTCGCTGATTTTCTCGACTTTCTAAAAGCATCTGTAAATTTCCTCCTTCAGCGTACTCCAAAACTAAAAAAATATTCATATCATCCCAGAAGTATGCAAAAAGTCGGAGAATATGAGGATGGTAACGTCCTGAATATTCCTGTAATTCTATCTCACGTCTTAACTGATGAAAAAGATTATGATAACGTATCATATTCTTTGAAAGACATTTAAGCACTACCGCACACTTTGTACTCTTCTCACGTGCAAGATAAATTTTACCAAAACGTCCTTCATCTAGTTTACGTGCAATATCAAAATCATCTAAAGACCACATACGTTTCTTTCCAGTTTCATATTCGGTAAACTTTGGATAGTGAAAATTGGTCAAAAAATAAGTTTCGTTATTCATCTTTACTGTTTCGCTTCCCTTTGAAGTTGGTGTTGATGTTGTTGTTGTTGTTGCTTCTAATTTTTCACGTTGATCTACCGGTGGTGGTGGTGGTGAAGAATAAGAAGAAGAATAACAACAATGAGTTTGCTGCACCTCATGCATATTATAAATGCTAGTATAAGGATCACTAAGAGTGTTTAAGGTGCTTCCATCGTTGTAGCTGCAGTTATTACCACTCTTCTGCCAGTCGTATAGCCAATGACTCTCAGACCTTGTGGAGTGCATTTCGGCGATTTGCTACAGAATACAGCACCTTTCTACTACACACTCACTTTTATATATATAAAACAACAGAAAGAATGTGAACAACAGGAAGAAGCAAATACATATATAAATATACATATCAAAACAGTCATTAGGAAAGAAACAGACCAAAACGAAAAAAAAGAGAAAAAAAAAAAGTACAAGTACATGAGAGCTCAATCAGCAGATGAAGGAGTACGCAATCAGAGTTCTAGAACTCTACTCCAATGAAAGTAAAAACAAGGAATGAATCCCTAAAATAAAACAAATATACACACACAGAGAGACAGAAACAAAGAGAGGGAGAGAGAGAGAGAGAGAGAGAGAAAAAAAAAAATTGGCAAAAACGTGCACACAAAGCGAACAAGCATACACGGTTATAGTAATTAAAAGCAAAGAATACAAGCGAACCAATTACAAGAAAAAAAAAAAAAAAACGAGCACATCAGCGTTGCGCGTTCTGAAGTTTCCCTTCAAGATGCTTCACCTTTTTCTCTAAATATGCAATAGAGGCCTGCAGATGGAGGAGTGCGGGCTCAGCAATGAGTTTTTCCATTGTATAGAGCTGAACTTCCTGCAGTGCACGTGCAGCGGATACGGCGTCCACCGCCCCGCCGGTGCGTTTTCGCACGAGTTCAACAGCTTCTTCTATTTCTGTAGCGAATACTTGCAACATTTCATGAGTTAGATCCCGAGAGAGCGAGGACGGTGACAATTTGTCGAGGCGTGGCACAATTTCAAAGTCCACCATAATGTGTGAGTCGCCCGCTCCTGTTTGAAAGCAATGAATGGAGACGGCGCTCTTCTGCGAGGTGTCTGTGTAGAAGACGCTGAAGATGAGGCCGACCCAGCCGCTCTCGAGTTGTTGGTAGTCGCGCTGCGAGCGGAGATCGACGTGCGAGGGGTACGGGGTGATGCGGGGGTGGCTGTGGTACCAGCCGACGACACACCCGCCCCGCCGCTCCGCCTCCGCCGCGACCGCCGCGAGTTCCGTCGGGGCGATTTCGACGCGGTCTTTTCGCCGCACGCTGCGCTGCACGACGGCGGCCCCCCACACGTGCGCCCACTTGCGGCCCGCCCCGCCCGCCGGAGAGGAGGAGGGCTGAATGTCGCCGAGGAGAACCCCCATCACCTCCTCCTGCTCCGTCGTGAGGGCGTGGGCCAGACAGGCCTGCACAACACTCTCCGCGAGATAGACGCGATCCAACACGGCGGTCTTGTCAGTCATCGCCTCTTTTCCGCCCACCGACGTTCTCCTTCACTACAAGAGACAATCCGGAGAAGAAGAAGAAGAAGAGGGAAAGGGGGAGATACAAAAAAAAAAAAAAAAAAGAGTATCTACCACGAGAACTACTACTAAAAAAAGATACCACTATAACTTGTTTCAACTACAAGCAATATCTTACTCTATAAATAGAGGAAATACTTGTTTTTTTTTTCTTTTGTTCTTATTTTTATTATTATTTTCTCTTGTACCTATACTATTATATATATATATATATATATATATATATATATATAGAGAGAGAGAGAGGGAGAGCAACAAAAAAAAAAAGCATTTTGATTATTCCAACCATAACACACCCATCTAGAAACAAGGACATTGTCAAATATTAAAAAAAAAAAAAAATTATTATTATTATATGTCATCCACAGATAGAGACAAAGAAAAAAACACCACAGAAATATATTACGTACTTGTACAAACCAGACGTAATACTTCTTATTTCCACTGGATTAAACACAACAATGAACAGGGGCATCTAGTTCATCACGTAAAATTATGATGAAACCGTCAAGTTTCTTCACCTACATGTGTATAAAAATGCAGGTGATGATTACCCCAAAACAAAAAAAAAAGAGAAACACAGTAAATAAGTACGAAAGAGAGAAAATGCCAAAAAAAAAGATGTCAAAAAAAAAACAGAATCTTCTGCTTGTGGCATCGTTTTTTTTTTTTTTTGTTTTTTTAAACTTCCCCAACACAACCACCGGCTCCAAGTCACAACTCCCAATAACCAAGAGATTATTACATTACACATACTCCTCTCTCTTGTATCTGTAATCTCTCTCCTTTTCCCACACACCACAGATTCACAGAGAGAGAGAGAAAGAAAGGGAGATACACTCACATAGAGACACAAACGCATCCTCTCTCTCCCACTCCCTCTCTCTCCATCTATCCAAATCTATAAATAGATTTGCTTTATTTACTCTACTCTTTCTCTTTTTTTCACTTTTTCTATTATTCTCATTCTTTTTTTTTTCTTTCACTCTTTATCTCTATACTCGGGTCTGATTCTCAACCACTGTACGGAAGAGAGCCACCACCGCATGCTGCGGCAATTCACCAATGATCTCCCACGCCTGAGGATCTTCAGATATAAGCACACTAAAATTACTCGCAACGTAATTGATGGCACGTTCATGAAGTTCTAATACGTGATGTTTCACTGCATATATAAGCAGACGTAAAGCATTCTGGTAATTAAATGCATCATCAGCCTCTTTTCTAAGTTGTCCATCCATACCAAACACAGTGTGCATTTTAAATACAATTGCCACATCTTCTGCGGAAAAATCTCGATAAATGTCAAGGTGATGACGGTAAATACCAATTAAAAGTTTTTGCCATGACCGTTGTGAAAAATCAAATTCAGGGGAAGTAAAGGGCGGTAATGCCACTGTTGACCGTGGATTCATTGCTTGTGAAAAAAGAACACAACGTGAAGCCAATATGTAACGGTGTGCTTTTATTACCAATTGTTTTGGGCCTACGATAAGATCCATATCACTGTATTCACCTGATTCTGCCAACCATGCAATTTGTTTACCAAGTGTATTCTTGGCAACAGGAATTTCCACCTGTGGTACAGGTTCCTTATCACGTAAAATAAGAGAAAGGCGACGGAATAAATGACCAGGAATTTCTTCAAATTTTGGATCTTGAATAAGGTAATCATAATTATCTAAAAGAGCACGAAGATACATAGCGTTAAGTACCTCATCACCAGCGTTGTATCGTGTCAATACAATAGGAAGAATATTTTCATATGAAAGAAGTGGTCGCACATATTTTAAACACATACCACATAAGTCATAAAACTCACATGCACTAGAAAGTAAGTAAAGATCTAATAATGCCTCAGGTGGTAATATTCCTTGTTCCGGATATTCTTCTGTGTAAACATATCGTAGAAACGTAGAAAAAACATCTACAGAAACGGCTATCGCTACAATACATCCTGGTTGAAGTGGAAGCATAGCCTCTGGTAATAATGGACGCATACGAGCCACCACCACACATCTATGCGCTTTAATTCGTACACCTTGTACATCAAAGGTCATATCTGCAAGAGCCTCAAGATGTTCAAAAGGATATAAAAGAGAAGCTCGTACAGTTTGTTGTATACCTGGATTACTAGGACTTTTAGTAGGTGCAAGTACAAGACGTCTACCTGTAGAAATAGAACGTGAGGCACTACCATTTATTTGATCTTGCGGTGGTTGCATTCGAGTAGATCCACGAACAGATTCATTATGATGGCGATTTACCACTGCAGGAGGTGAGGCGGAGGCCCTACGTGAAATACTTTTCTCATGTGTAACTGTAGTTTCTAATATTTTTAATAAAATCTCAATATCAATACAACGCATTCCAGAACTTTCTTCCACAAATGCAAACTCAGCATCTGGTTGAAGTAAACGTTGTAAAGGAATAAAATAATTCATTCCCCATGCACTACCGGATTTATTAAACGAACAACGAAATGTATGACTCTTTGATAATTGTAAATCTTCATAACACATTAGAGTTAGTTTAAACTGTGCAACTACAGCTGCATTCGTACAACTTTGAAGATGTAGAGAAAGGAACATCTCATCTCCCTGCACAGCCCGTCGCTGCTGTAGATGTAAACGCCAAATATGACCCCCAATACCAAATTTTGGACTATAGTGTGATCTCTCCGGTGTCATTTCTCGAACTGTACTCACAGGGCAGCGGTAGCGAAACCGGGCACTGTTCTCAGAAAGAATCTCCAGACTTTCCACACACTCCATATCTCTCTAAGGTTGGAAGCAGTTTGTGGTAGTAGTAGTAATAGTAATAATAAATAAAAAATATATAGTAATAACAATGGCAAGATGATGAAACTAAAAAAAAAATTAAAACAAAGACAAAATGTCGACAAACTTCTTCTTCTTATCCTCTATCGTTATTGATAACGATAAATCAAGATCAAACGTTTATTCTTTTCTTCTTTTCGATTTTTCTTCTTGTTCTTTCGTTTTCACCTTTCCTTTCGTTTTCCTGTTTTTCTTTTTTTTTTTGTCTTTGTTCTCTCTACTTTATTACCTCTTGCTTTCTCTTTTTTTTTCTCTCTACCTTATGCTTCTCTTGGCGTTTTCTCTTTCTCTACTTGTTGTTCTCTGTAATACACTTGTTTTTTGTTGGGTATATTTAAAGCTTCACCAAAAGCCCCTAATAGATCTTTTTCTCCTCTTTTTTTTTTTTAAATCTATCTCTCTTAATTCTTTGTAAAGACCCTTTTTTTTATTTCTTCAAAGAGAGAATATAAATATATTTAATCCTTTAAATGGGGTCTTCTTAGAGATTGTGGGGCCTTGAAAAGAAAATTCAAATAAGAAGAAAAGAAGCAAGAGAGTTTGAAAAAAAAAAAAAAGAAACTCAATTCCACATGTTTAACAATTGAGAGGAAAGAAATCAAACAAAATGAAATAAAAAATAACAAAACGATAAAACGGAAAGAATGGTGAAACAACAAGAAACGAGAAGAAACAAAAAAAAAAACACCTCTTCTTGGAAAAGAAGCAAAATAATCAATCACAATGAAAGAAATGAAAAGGTAAGAGAAAATAACAGCATCCGAAACAACATAAAGGATTTTTTCTTTCTTTCTTTCTAGAAAAAAAAAAAAAAACACGTGAGTATTTATTTCACTCATTTTTTTTTTCTTTTCTTTTCTTTTTTTCACTTTCACTTTTCCCCCCATTCACGCCAGTAATTGTAGTGAGGCTGAATCCGTTTCACGTTGAAGTAAATTCAGCTGCTCTCTTGCCAAATCCCGCAAATAATCCACCCGCTGCAGCAGTTGCATATAAGCCCCGCTGGCCGCATGGGCATCCAGCCACTCGGACAACTCACAGAGCCGATCCATGTACTCCCGCTGCCCAGGGTACTTCGCATCCCCAATCAACGTCTGCGCCAGCAGTGAGAAGCGGGCCAACAACACCTCCCGCAGGGCCTTCTCATGCGGGGCCATACACCCCATGCGTACAGTGAAGTCTGAGATGTGCCGTACAATCGTGCGGGGGCCACTCAATCCACGTAGTAACATTCCACTGCGTTCGCGAATTGCCACCAACAGTGGCTCATGCGACATGTCTGGATGGTTTGAAATATCACGTGCCTCTACAAGTACTCGCCGTAAATGTGGTTCAAATGTATTCAGCCACCATCCGCAGGCCACCTCTACACCAGACCGCACATGATCCTCACGTACACCACGGCACATCTTCTCATACGCGGCAACAGCGAGTTGCATCCACGCGCGATTCACTTCAACCAACGCCTCACGTACCGCACTGTTGTCCATCAATGTTTCGCTACGTTCAAGCAACACAAGGAAATTCGTATCCATCACCGCCACATTAGAGACAAAAGACGCACAAAATTCACGTATATCTGTCAGTACTTCCAGTTTCTCAAGTGTTTCCTGCTGTTCCCGACACCACACAAGCAACTTTTGCTGATCTTTAAAAAGATCTGCAGTATTTTCACATAATAAATGTCGACGATGACGTTCACGATTAAGAAGTGAAATAGCTTGCAACTGCATTTTTACCACTTGTTCATATTGTCCACGTAATACACGAGTAGATAACATTACACTTCCTGTACGTTCCACCTTTTCTAAAATGGAAATAGAATGATTCATAGCTGTATTAAAAGGAGCCCATGAGTTACATATTTCAAACACAACAGTATCTTGAAGCATAGATGGAGAACATGATAGCACATGCGATAGTCGCTCTCGTTGTAATGCCAACTGACTGTAAACCGCAGCCCACCGCCTTATACAATCACTCACAGGAATTAATGTGGACACATCAATATTTTCACCATTTTTAATACCACTACTACCACCTTCACTACAACGAAATTGTTGAAGTTGGTTAAGCAACATTTCACGACGATTTAAAGCAGTTTGTCGTCTCTGAACAGCTGCTGCATGGCGTTCCTCATCTGATAATGACACCATACGCTCAAGAAAGTTTTGTTGCTTTGATAATGCCTGCATTTCTGCCTCAGCAAGATTCATATGTGCCTCTAAAGTACTGTTACCGGTGTTTCCGCTGGCTACCAGCGTCTGACGGAGTTTCTCCGTTTCTAATTTTGCAATTTCCCTAAAACTGTTGGGCATCACCATGTATTCTGTCGAATAAGAATCGACTCGTTAATATTAGCGTTCCCGCTTTTCTTTCTATTTGTATATATAAATGTATATATGTGTGTATGTTTTCTTTTCTTTTCTTTTCTTTTCCTCTTGACTTTCTAGCTAATATTCTTCTTGATGAACCTATGGGTGGTGTGTTTGTTTGTTTTTTCGTTTTTTCTTAGTTTTTAATTCCTTCCTTCACTCTATTCTGTACACACAAACACACACACCTTCTCTTTTGTTCCTTCTTTGATAAAAAGTACGCACCTGGTGTGTTGTTTAACTACCAATCATCATCACAAAATGAGTCAAGGCATATAATCACAGAAAGAAAGAAATAAAAATACAAATTCAAAGAAGAAAATAAAAAATAAACGAGAGTCATATATATATACAAGTATAAACTTCTAGGGAAACAAATGGAATTAGTACACAATAACAGTTATCATTCATTTTTTTTTTTTGAAGTAGAAATAACAAAAATTCGATGTTCCCAAAAAGGATGAATAAAAAACCTAAGACAGGAAAAACAAAAAACGACTTTTTGTGGCAGTCTAAGCAAAGGAATTAAAAAGAAACGTAGAACAAATAAAAGACGGGAACTCATGTAGAATCTCGTCTCTTTTCTCTTTTTTTTTTTTTTTTGTTCGCTATAGACCTTTAGATCTCTTGTTTTCACTCTCCCACATACGCACACACACAGTCTCTCTCTCTCTCTCTCTTTCTCTTTCAAATTGTTCGTTCGAGACGTGTACATTGTATGGCTCTACCTCTGTATATATGTATATAAATATCTTCAGGTTGTCCTACTTTTCTTTTGTTGTTCTTGCTCATATATTGGTTCGTCCCACACCACCAGCATCACCTCCTCCTTCAACCCTGACTACCACTATACTACCCACTGCCACTATCAGTCACTGTTTTTTTTTTCCCACCTAGATAATGGAAACTTCTCCATTGTATCAAAAAGATGTCTCACTGTTGACGCAGATGAGATCATACCAGCTTGTGTATTTTTCATTATCCTGATAAATATACTTCATGGAAGTTCGCATAGACGGTTGCAACGCCTCTCCATGAAAGAAGAACAATGGCATGACGATCATCCAGAGTACCCCGGAGCATAAGCGAAATGCGGTTGGTGTTAACTTAATGTTGTGCCTTTCAGCGAGGATGCACACGCCAGCGCTTATAATGCGTGAGAGAATGTAGAGTGCCATCTGCACAGCGACGGGTGTCTGTTCGCCCCAGAAGGCGCAGCCGACAATAAAGCCGGCGAGGGCGGAGTGCCACACCCGCTGGCCGCCCTCGAGCCGCGCGAGGAGCCCGCGGAGCAGCGAGACGGTGAGGCCCGTCGCCCCGAGCGCAACGGCGTGGCGGCGGGTGGCGGTGAAGACGCGGCGGAGAATGACGGCGAGCGGGGCGTGCGTCCAGACGATATTTAACACCAGCGCGTGCGGGGCCCGAATGCGGGCGCCGTAGACAAAACCGTTGCGGAATCCCTTCACGGCGTCCAGCAGCAACTTGTAGCGGCCGGAGCGGATCATGTCGTCCACAAGCCGCAGGGCCGCAGCGGGCGGAGGGGCAGCAGGCGAGGTGGAGCTCATTTCTCACACACTAACAAAGAGAAAGAGAAAGAAAAAGAAATAAAGAGAGAGAAAGAAAGAGTAAATAGACTCCTTATGGATGTAGGGAACCACCAAGAATGACTATAGATATAGGGATAGAGGTAGAATACCTAGTCAACATAGAAAGAGAGAATATATAAATGTGTGTGTACGTATGTGTACACTACTTTGTAAGAAACGATAAATGGAAATAAAACAAACGATAAAAAACAAAAAGAGAGGGATGGGATTGAAAATTCACTTTTAGTTTCCTCAAAGTGATAAAGTTCAAAAAAAGAAAAGAAAAAAACATCCCAAACTCAAAACTTCATATCACATAGCATGTGTGAGTACATTAACCCACGTGGAACGTGAAGATAACGCTTCAAGGCGCGGTGCAACTGGAAGCTGACGTTCCATTAATAACGTCACAGTTCCTCCATCATATCGTTCGGTACCTTTATGTGGATCTAGTATTCTCCCTTGCAACTGTTTCCGCACACGATATCCTCGCATGCCTAACCCTGCGCAAACATCTATACAAGATGTAGTTCCTACACCTTTTCCTTCTCCTGGTATTACAACCTCCATACAACTATACTTTCGATCAACGGCGTTAAAATTAGGCGAAGGTGGTGGGAGAACAGAAAGTTCAAGCCGCTCTATGCATGTTAAGATGTCTTGATAGAGTGATTGCTGCAAGATCGGCGGCCACTCACCACAACGAAGAAAATCTACAACTGTAGAAAATGCCTCTCCACTCACACCATACTTAAGCGGCATTAAATGAATATCTGAAGTATCATCGTAGAGTGGGAAATCGTCACTAAATAGGGATACAAGTTTACTCTTCTGCTGCTTACGAAGTGTACCAAGCGTCGTGCAACATAATAATTCTCCACAACGAATAGTAACACAATGGTAAAATGCTTCATCCATTTTTAAATGAATTATTACGCTTCGTTTCCGCTCTAATAATGTAAGAATAACAACAATAGAAACGAAAATAAAAATAAAAAAAAAAAAAACAAATTTAGCAACAAGGTTCCTTTTTTACTCAATCGTCAACAAACCCTATGGAAATAACTCTCATGTAATGAATGGGTTTGTGTAGCTCAAACCAAGAAATAATAAAAAAAAAAAGAAGAAACGATCATCATTATTACACAATCTCAAGAGATTTTTTCCAAGGACAAAATGTTTCCAACTATCTTTATATCTCTTGCATACACACACACACACTCTCTCTCTCTCTCTCTCTCTTGATTTTTAGCATGCACTGCTCTATCAAGTTAGTAATGTTTTATCTTCCCTCTCCACCTTACAGCTGTGGAGGAACCTCTTTCGGTGCTGCCAACTCCGGGGCTGCATTACTTGGCCGCCACACAGAGGCAGCAGAGCAACGTGGGCAACGCGGAATTATCTTTGATGGTCGCGCATCACCAAGCACAGTAGTCTTATAAGAACAATGTTCACATTCAATGAAATGTCTAGTTGTTTCACCTGCTATCAAGGTATGATGAAGCATTTTACAACGTTCATTACGTTTCATATACCAACGATCACATTGACGACAAAAAACGCATTTTACTTTTTGTTCTGTAATCTTTGAAAGTGCCTCTAAAGCTTTATCCTGTGTGAGACGACGTTCCATACGTTGTTCAAATTGTTGTTTGACATTTATTTTACGAAGTTCTTCGTTTGTACTTTGCATAGATCCAGCCACTACTCCAAGCAGTGAAACAGGTCGAGGAGCATTACCAGATTGCCTCTGTTGTTCTTCATTAGTGAGAGTTGATCCACTTTTTGAAAGAAGACCGTCATTTCGAAGTTGACGTGCCACAGTAGAGACGAGAGCACTTGTTGTGCCGTTTGATCGCTTCGTAACAACATGATTCGCGTAATCTTCACGGCGAAGAAGAACTTCATTGAAACCACCACCACCACGCATCGGTGCAAAGGCTGTTGAGCTATCACTAGTTAAAGGAGCATACTGTGCACGAATAGCCTCCAATTCCTTTTCTGTACTTGAAATAGTATTTGATGATGTTCTTGCTGTGGTTGCTGTGGTTGTTGGTAACTTATTTTGTATAGCTGACGTTAATGTACTTTTTACACTTTCACTTCGAGTTCGTTTTACTCCTGTTTCATTTCTTCCCATGGCTCGTTGTAGTAGTCGTTGGGTTTCTTTCGCATCCTCTTGGTCTACTGCGGCGGCCAGCACCGCCCGACCTCGCGAGGTCACTCCGAGTGCTGTTGGTGTATTAAACACCCGCGTTGTATCTCGACAAATGCCGGTGACTGGCAATGCCCGGCCGGCCACTACACCCGCGTAGGCCCCACCAGCGGAACTCACATCGGAAGCCGAAGGGGAATGTGTGGGAAGACCACAGGATCCCTTTACCGTTAAAAATCCCTGCTGTTGCCTCGCTAGGGCTTGTAGTGTACTTTTTGATGCGGTTGGCATAGCAGGATTAAGTGATGAAAGATTTACACGTGTTGTACCTGCAGGAAGGGCAGCATTAACAGAAGAAGAAGAAGAACGATTGGTACCCCATGGGGTTTGCATCTTTGTTGTTGTTGTTGTTGTTGTTGTTGTATTAACTGAAATATTACCACGTGCCTCGCGGCGAAGATTCATCGCATGGTGAGAACAGTATTTTGATAACGCACTGTTCACCATGTAATTACAATGTTCACCTGTACGTTGTTGAATTCCCTGACATGTTCCAAGATCCGCTGCATAACCAAGTACACGTACCTGCTCACTCGTCACCACCTTTAACATTTGTGAACCATTATCATTATTAGAATTTCCAGTAGTAGAAGTATAAGAAGAAGAGGTAGAGGAGGATGTTCCCCCTCGATTCTCCATTCGTTGCACTCCCGAAAGTCCTAGAACTACTCCATTTGCAAGTTTAGTGTAGTGTACATCAAATGCTGATCCACCAAACAAAATAGCCATTTCTTCTATTGGTGTAGGAAAAGGTCCTTGCATATTCCAAAGAGATATAACCCCATAAGCATGTTTTCCATTTTTTTGTTTTGGATCTGTCTTGCGCGTTACTACTCCAATAATCATTAGTGATTGTTGTGTATCTCCTCCATTAAGGATACGACGTGCTTCTGTAAACGTGCGGAAAGGATGTTGAACTAATATAACAGGAAGTTGTTCACAGCTTTTTGTAGGTCGACTAATATTTATTCCACTTTTAGGTTCTTTTACAAGTGTCGCTCTGGGACGATGTTGCCGTTGTCCGACTGTGTCAATATCGTCTACAAGACTCTCGTTTGAAGTTCCTTGAACGATACTCATAATAGATGCTGCTGCTGATGATGTTGATGTTGTAGCCTTGTTTAAGACCTCTGTAATGGAAACACTACTAATACTGCTCTGTGTACGTTGAAAAGACTCAACGTTTCCTCCTATTATGTTATTGTTCTCATAACTGCCAGAGAGTGGTAGCGCTGCGGAATGAGAATTGATAGACTCTTCTTTTGCTCCTGGTGTATCAAAAACAGCAAAGAGATCATCATCATCATCATCATCATCATCATCATCGCCGTTGTTGTTGTTGTTGTTGTTGTTGATGCTATTGACACAGTTAACTGACTCCGTCATTTTTTTAGTCAATTGGTTTGGTTTGTTTTTCCCCCTTTTTTTTTTTTCTTAATAGCCTTTACCAACAGAGACACTTCCAATAAAAAAGAATGGAGAAAAAAAAAAAAACATTTGAAAAAACAAATCTAAACACAGTGTTTTTCACATATAGTAAAAAGAGCAAAAATAAAAAAAAATTAAACATCTATAAAGCGAATTTTTTTTTTGTTATTTCTTTCGTTCTTCTGCATGAACTTCATTCCATAAAATATTTACATTCCAGGTAATAATAATAGAAAAAGTAAGAACAAAAAAATCCATGATCATTAGATTATATATATATACATATATATATAACCATTTATACATCCATTGTCTGAGGTTCAAATAAGAACGAGAAGTTCATTGTACATTCTGAAATTCCAATAACATCTAGGAAGTTCTTTCGGTTTTTTTTTTTTTTTTTTACCTATCACAACCTCTCCTTTTTTGTTTTTCGTACCTTGTTTTCCTCCATCAATGATTCTTTCAGTAACCTCTTTTTTTTTTTTTCTGCTTCTCTCCTGCTCTTCAGACACACAAGTTCACAGTGTGCTGTAAAGAGCAGCAAACAAAAAGAAAAAAGATAAAAGGAGTTAAGGATGATAAAACCGAGAGATACTCTGTGTGTGGAAAAAAGAAAGAGAAAATAAAGCACACACGCCGATATATATATAAATATAAATATATATACATATAATACGTGTGTAATACTGCAAATGAAAGAAAATAAATATAAAGAAAGAAAGTGGTTCATTCAGCAAAACTACCAACGACCCTTCAAAAAAAAAAAAAAAGAAACAACCCTCTCTGTTAACGTTTTTTCCTTAGTGATGGGAGTCGGTCTCTTTTCCTTTGCTTAAGACTGGAGTTTCTTGTGGGTGGACCTGAGTTTGTACGTGGGAATGAGACGGAGCCTTCGTAACTTGCGGCTTGTCCTGCTGATGCGGGTAGAGCTGCTGTTGTGGCACTGAGGGAAGTAGCGACACTTCGGCCTCGACTTTGACGTGTTCCTGTTGGTGGTTGCGGAATAAGAGTGGCGCGTCCTGATGGAATCTCCGGAAGCATTGCGCGCCGTGTGGCGACCAGCGGCTCCACTGGAACCCCGAGTGGCGGTTCTCCTTCAATGTGGTGGAGGATGGCGTTGTCGCCTGCGGTCCTGGTGACGACGCGGAGCATTGGATTGCCGTAGCTGATGCCGTCCGGGCCCTCCACGACGACCTGCGCGGTGTAGGCGGTGGCGGGCTCGAGGTCGGTGAGGGCGTGGCTGGTCCCCCGCACGGCGGCGACGAGGATCGGGGCGTGATCGCCGGCGGCCAAATAGACGCGATAGCCGATGGCCGCCGCCGCCCGGTGGGAGCGCGTCGTTTCGGACCGCGAGGGGGTCCAGACGAGCGTGAAGCCGCTGGCGGAGAGCGTCGAGACGAGAAGCTGCGAGACGGGCTCCGGCGGGGTGCCGCTCGTCAGCCGCACGGGGTCGCAGTACTCACTGAAGACCGTCTCGTCCCCGCCGGCGCGGGTCGCCTTCACGCGGAATCGCAGTTTCCCGCCAGGAGCCGTGCTGCGCACACGGCAGGAGGTGTCGTCCACCGTATCCACCACCCGCCAATCCATCGTGGTTTTGGATTTACCCCCAGTGGGTACGTAATTCACCTGTTCAACAACGTAGCGGTAGAGGTAACGGTTATCAGGTGCCTCCCATTGAAGTAGGCAAAACTGCGCATTTATGCGGCGTAAAGTAACAGATTGAGGAGGAAGTGGTGCAGTCTCTAGCATTACTTCACTCCATGCACCCCACATTTCATTTTCATCCATTGCTCGAACTTGAATAGTATAGCATGTACAACTATCAAGTCCATCCAATTCACATACAGTGAAGGGAACTTCTGCATCTTGATCCACTTCAATTTCACGCTCCATCACAAAAGGTTCACGACGTGAGATTGTTTGAGAAAATGAACTTCGACAAACATTTTCCGTATCACCCTCATTACGTGTAGAAACTTCTCCTTCTATTATTGCTACTGAATTATTAGTACCCATATTATTAGGATCATCCGTGGTGTTGGTCGTCTCATTACCAGTAGTATCAACATTAACAGAAGCATCTTCACCACCACCACCACCAGCTGCTGCTGCTGCTGCTGCTGCAGAAGAAGAAGGTGGTACAGAATTATGATCCAGAGAGGTATCTGCTACAAAAACATCTCCAACACTTTCAGCAGTAGCACCATCAACGAGAGCATCTGGAGAAGCATCTGTATAAGCCGCACAAGGATCTGCACTACCAGAATTACCAGTGGTATGAGCAGCATCACTTTCACGTTCTTTATCCAAATTAACAACTACTTCTTCTGTTTTCCTAAGAATCAATTGATAACGCAGTACAGAACTAACCTTCTTCACATGTTCAGCATTACTTGCTTCTTTTTCAGCTTCCACTTCTTCTACTTGTGGGGGTGTTGGTGGTGGAGTAGCAGGAGTACGAGCAAATGAAAGTTCCAGTTTATTAGCACCAATACTATTAACGGTAATACTAATAGGTTGTATGGTTTTAAAATCAATAGAGGGTGTCCAGAGCCCCCAACGATTTTCATCATAACATGGTTGTAATGCCATTAAATAATTCGTTTTTGGTGTAAGTCCATCCAATAAATAAGTAACTCGTCCAAAATCATCTAAAGTAGTATCACACTCATTTTGGTGAACTAAACGTTCAATACTTTCTGTTCCTGCCTTTAGAAGTAATTGATACATTATAGGTTCTGCTTTAGTTCCACTTCCACGTCCATCATCAGCGTGATCACCTTTTTCACGTTCCCATTCTAAATGTGCGTAAATTTCACCCACTGCTTTTACTTGTAATTGTAATAGTCGTTGTGTACGGAAAACAGCTTCCTTACACCATAAACCCCATCTTGACTCTGTATTACAAGCACGTACAATAACAACATACGGAGTATCCGCTTCAAGACCACCAAGAGCATATTTTGTAACATCTTTAGGAAACTGTTTATCCACAACGGCGAGAGCAGGTGTATGTTGGCTATTAAAAACACAAAGATGGTAAGCAATAACTTCTGGATTACCAAGTTGTATAGGGCAAGCAGTAGAACCAACAGCAGAATCTGCAGAATCAGGAAGAGCAAGAGGAGGAGGAGTAGAAGAACTAGGAGAAGAAGCTCCAGCTGTCGCAGCAGCACTAGCATTAGCCTCAGAAGTAGTAGTAGCACTAGTAGCACTAGTAGTAGTAGGAATTGCAGCTACAGGGTTTCCTGTATTAGGAGAAGATACAATACCTTCACCTACAATATCCATGTATTCTTCCGCTGTTTGTGCTTCTCTATACCATTCTACGGTAATAAATTGTTCAGCAACGGGTCCAAGAACGATATGCATTGGTTTAAGAGTAACAAATAAAACACGATCACTCCATAGACCCCATCCATTTCTTCTCGCATCTGATGCTCGTACACATACAGAGTAAACGGTACTTGGTTCAAGTTGTTTTACACGGTATGTATTACGTGTTGCCTTAAACTTTTTGCTTACATGAAAACTGTACTGTAAACCAACTACTTCAAGATGAAATTTATCTATTCCATCATCATTTCCACATAAAGCTTCTGTTCCATCTGGAAGTATTAAACTTCGACGTGGACGCTGCCAGGAAAATGATGCATCATCTTCTCCAATAGTATGAATTTCAATAACAAGTTTTGGTAATGTCAAGACATAAATTGTACGACTCCATCTACCCCAAACATTATCAACACAACAACGAACATCTACACGATAGACAGTATCTGGTCGCATATTCTGCGCTGTAAACATTACCTCATCTTCCTTTAATGTTTGATCAATATGAACAGATGTAGAACTTGTATCAACGGCTGTACCATCTGGTGTCATCTCATCAATACGTAAATGATATCCCTCTACGGGTTTCACTGGGAAAGGATTACGCACTGGTAAAGGCGGTACACGTGGATCTCGCTCCCATCGCAGTACAAAATAATCCTCTGCTGCCTCTTCCATTGTGCAGACCATATCCCGCAGAGTAACATCATAAATACCATCACTCCAAGCCCCGCAGGATGCACTGTTGCGTTGTAATAACTCTGCCAATTGTTCATCATCACATGGAGGAGGCGTCTCTGTCGTTAAGGGTCGACCTGCAGTCAGAAAAGACTCCAGAGGTTTATACCACCGTCGTACACTCACACGATAGCGATGATGAGAGAGTAATTCCTTCACCGTACAGGAATTCACTTGAGCCGGTACACACAGAGTACGTTGTAGTCGTGGTGGTAATTCCTCTGCATCTTCTTCACCAAAAGGAACATCTGTAAAATCATGTACAGCCACTTGATAACTAATAGTTTCTTCTACACGACCAAAATTTACAGAACTTACATCATAGGTATTTGGTAATCGTTGCCATGCGGCTGTTAAGTAATCTTCTCCAAGACCACGTAATTCTACTGCAAGTAAATTCATTGTACCACTAATAACACTTACACTACTAGGACCCCATTCTCCATTACCATAACATGCACGAACTGAGAGTGAGTAACGTACATCTGGAAGTAATGATGGAATAGTAAAAAGAGTAGTATCTCCAGGTACTTCAATAGTATATCCTTCTCCTTCACCAATACGTAAAACACTTACAGAATAAGATACAACACGTGTTTTCGCACTATTATACATAGAAGATCGAACTTCAGGACGGTCTAGTAATGGATATCGCATTCTACTAATACTTCGTACTCTACGTTGATGCATAGATAATTCTGTTACAGATAATGATGCTCCTGCTGCGGCTGCGGCTGGTGGTGGTAATAATGGTGGTGCAATTAATGGAAAAGCATTAGACATTGTCGATAATGTTCTTGATCTTGGTGCTGTTGCGGATTGTGTTGTTGTTGATGGTGACATTAACGCTATAGGTTGATCCTCACTATTGACCACCGTGTAATTATTGATACTGTGGGCATTATGATCTTCCATATGACTTAAATCTTCATACGTTATTTCTTCTTCATTTCTGTGTGAATATTGTGGAGTCATGAAAGGAGATGCTGGTAATTGTAACTCATCCGGTTCCTCACGTTTCCAGAGAAGACGAATAAAATCTTCACCTACGGTTGCTACTTCAACAGAAATAAGTTTCATTGTGTATATACAACGATCTTCTGACCACATTCCCCATTCACCCATATTATTAGATCCACGTACAGAGACAATGTATAGAGTATTGGGAACGAGAGATGTTAAGTTAAATGTTAAAACATCACCAGGAAAACTCTTCTCAAGAAGATATCCACGAGATGGATCTCCAGCAAGAGAAACACGTACAAGATAACCACTACATTTTCGACTTCCCACACATATACTTGGATCATATTCTCCATTCTTTTCTTCACTTGTGGGTCGTTGCTCTTCACGACCCCATTCTAATACAATAGAATGTTCTGTTATTTGTGAAGGTTGTACTGCAATTTGATTAAGTGTTACAAAACGTAGTGTATCTGACCATAAACTTGGTAAATCTTCATCATTTATAGAATGTACTCTAGCGCTATATAATGTATCCAAAGAGAGACCAGATAAATGATATACTCTACTTCCTTCTCCCTCTAATCGTTCCAATACGTGAAAACCACCAGCACCATTTACTTCCAGTACATAAGCTGTAGTTTTATATCTACCTGTAAATACTTGATCCATAGAAAGTGCAGGATGTTGACGAGGAGGCATACGTTGCCAAGTGAGATCCACATATTGTTCATCAATAAATTCAGTCATAAGACTAATCTTGGACATGGTAAGTAAATATATTTGACTACTCCATACACCAAGTTGTCCTCCAGTAGTTTCAGATAATATTTGAACACTATAGAATTTATCTGGTCGAAGATGTTCAAGTTTAAAAGTAGATGTGTTTTTCCAAAAACGTTGCATTAAGTAATATCGTCCATCTCGTTCTCCTTCAAATTCCACAGGATGTTCTTGCGGTGGAAGAGGACCATGCGACTGTCGTTGTGCTGTAAAAATACCTTCCATCTCATCTACAACCGTCTTTGGGGCTTTATTAATACTGATATCTCCCGATTCAATAGGAAGTGATGATCCATCTTCTCCTACTCCAACTCCCTTTTCCCAATCATCATCTGGTAACTCTTGAACCAATAAATAATAAGAAACCTCTTCTACTCCATACTGTAATACATGTAAATCATCATCGTAATCCACACGTTTTTCTTTTCTACACCATGAAATATGTGCCCAATCTTCACCCAATTCTTCCACAGATGCGGTCATTCCAGGAAGGGTTACACAAGTCTTGGGTGTACTCCAGAGTCCCCAATCTCCTTCAGCATCCCACTCACGAACCGCAAAAGTATATTTTGTATCTGTAAGTAAATTATCAATACGAAAAACACTACAGGAATGCATTGTACGAAATTCTTCAATAATTTCTCCACTTTCATCATCTTCATATGTAATACGTACTTGAAAAATACATCCTTCAATAGAAGTAGCATCACTTGTTAATGTAGTACCTTCATCAAGAGGACCTAATGGTTTATTAGGTGCACGATGCCATTCAATATCCACAAAGGCTTCAGAAATGTATGTAATTAATACTTGAATAAGATTTTGGGTCATAAATTTCAATGGATCCGTCCATGGTCCCCAACCTATTCCATAATCAATACATAATAAGGCACTATACATCGTATTGGAAGTTAATCCCATTACAGTAAAAGCACAAGGAATAGTATCCGTATCAGTACCACTATTATTATTATTATTATTATTATTATTATTATTATTATTATTATTATTATTATTATCAGCAGCTCCATCATTGTTAGAGATAGGATTCTCATTTCCATCTTCCATATCACTCTTACGATCTTCTTCATTCTTATTTTCAATATAATGATCTATAAATGATCCATTTTCATGAATAATACGTAATTGATAACCCTTGATAGGTGTTTTCTCATGTACAACCACACCACCATGACCACTTGCTAATCGTTCTTGAAGTTCTGAAACTTCACGTTTCAAATCACGCCAGTTTTTAAGTCTTTCCACAAGTACATTATAATCATCTTCAGAAAGTTCCTTCTTTTTATCTTCCAAATCTTTAGCGGACATCGAATTAAACTCACTATTAAGTTCTTGTAAACGTTTTTGATGATTCTCAATAGTATGTGTAACAGATTCAGGGAGTCGATGCCAATAAAGGTTAATATAGTGTTCACCAAAACGTTTTTGATGAAGTTCAACTGAATTTATAGTTCTGAAAATCTCCCGTTGACTCCATGGACACCAATCATTCATAGAATTACGAGCTCGTAATTCTACAGAAAACGTTTTAGATGGTTCTAAACCTTTCAAAAGAATCTCTGTAACAGAAGGAGAAAGTTGAATATCTGTTAATGGTGTCTGTTCCTTTAAACATATCTCATCATTATTTCCTCCGCTTCCTCCTTCTCCTCCTGTTATTCCCGGTGTTGTCTCTGTTGTTGTTGTTGTTGTTGTTGTTGTAGGGGCAGCAACTCCATTACTAACATCTATATCACCTACATTCACACCTTCTTGATGATGTCGACGTTGTTGTTGTTGTTGTTGTTGTTTGTTAGTATTGGTATTGTTATTCATATTGGATGTCTTTCCGGATTCTTGTTTACGTTTTCGTGTCCCTGATTTTTGTTGTTGTGATTGACTCTGAAGAAGCATACGATTAATTCCATCAATTACCGGTACACAACCATCTCCATAAAATTTAAAGTGATATCCTGAAACTTCCGCATCGGCGAGAATAATATTTTCAACCTTCAAGTGATGAACAGCATCCATGCGTACAGCCGCATTATGTTCACGTCTTACACTTAAATAATCCGATAAGTTTTCACGTTCTTGTGAAGCCTCCATCTCTTGAACTCGTCGTTTTAACTCAAAAAGATCTTGTCTTTCACGTTCATCACATTGTCGTTCTACCTCTACACGAAGATCATGTAAAAGTGATTCATAATCCAATACATTCTGTGGGGCACGGAACCAACGGATCATTGCCAAGTTTTCTGTATAATGAGATACCTCAACACACATAGGAGAGAGTGTTAATACAGACTCACGACGAGATAACATAGACCAGTGTAATTTTTCACTCTGTGATCGTATACATACAGAATAGATTTGATTATGCAAGAGACCAGTAATACGTACAGATAACTGTTCTTTGGAGAGTGTCAGACAACGCCGCATATCACATGTTATCCCTTCAAGATATAATTCATACCGATCCACAGAGTAGTCACCAAGTAAGACAGCATCCAAATCATCACGAACCTCTTCCGTAGTATCATTCTCATTTTCAACAACATCACCAACATTAGAAGTAAAAGTATTCGTACTCGTTGTCATCATGGTATCATTAATATTTGAAATAAGGTTCGTATTAGTAACATTTTCACTACCATTCATATTCATCGCATTCGTATGAGGTGTGGCTACTACACCTCCTTGTTCTCCTCCTCCTCCTGCTGCTGCTGCTGCTGCTGCTGAGGCCATAGAATAATGACTGAGATTAGTAGAGCGACTGCGGCCTACAGCCCACATTGGCAGTGGTCGACTCCAACTTAAAAGAACGGTATCTTCAAAGACGGCATGTACTTTCACTTCTAATCGACTCTGGGAAACAAACTTCATCACTGAACTCCATGGACCCCAATAGCCTTCCGTCTGTGCTCGAATACGTACCGCATAAATAGTATTACTGACGAGATTTCCTAAATGATAAGAGGTAGCACTTGGTTCTAATGACACAATTGTATCTAATGCCAATGGTCCACGGTATTGTTCTCTCGCTTTATGATCTAATCGAACTGCACGTAATTCATAACCCGTGACTTTCCCAACACCAGTGATCACACTAATATCAGGAGCCTCACCGGCCTCCCGTTGTAAACGGTGCCAACCCACCAAACAATAATCTTCACCAATCTCAATAGGTGTTACCCCCATGGGTCGTACCATCTCTACAACTTGTACATCTGAAAAACTACCCCATGTATCTGGTACAAAACTTCCATTGGCATTAATTAATTGTTCACGTACAACCACACGATAACGTACACCTGGAGTAAGATTACTTAATCGAAGTGATGGTTGTGAAGTTTCATATACACGTGCACCATTTACAAGTGGTTCATCCCGTTCATCAAATGGTTCTTCCGTTGAAAGTGGTTCAATATGTACTTGATAATTATGAATATGAGTCTCTGGTGGAAAACAAATAAATCCTTCAGATGTTTTCATTGTAACAGGTGGTCTACTCCAAATGACATGAATAAAAGTTTCTGTAATATTATCAGCAGTAAGTTTAAGTAATGGATATGTAATTAACTTCCTTGGTTTACTCCAATGTCCCCACATACCTCTTTTATCTTGTGCTTGTACAGAAACTGTATACACCGCATAAGGTAAAAGGGAATCAATGATATGTTGTAATTCATCTGCATTGGCGTAAAACTCTGCAGAGTCATTTACACCGGGTTGTCCACCAAAAACACGTTGTCCTTCTACACGTAAATGCCATTGTAAAACAGCTCCATCACCACGAAGTAGGGATTCATCTTCTTCATATAAATAATCATAATTATCTTCATCTTCACTACTTTCTTCTGCCCCATTGATCACATCCACAGAACCTGAACGTCCAGTGGGACGCATTTCATGTCCTCTGGGATCATCCAAATGACCATTCCTTCCATTTTCTTCCATCTCTTTACGATCTTCTCCATTTTCTTCATCAAAGTCTTCATCATAGTCGTAATCATCATCATCATAATCTTCATCATTATCCATACTTTGTCCACTACTATCGATTTCATCACCTTCTGCAGCCACTTTAGCCGCATCTCGAGCAAAACGTTGACGTCTTCTCTGGGAGAGAACACTTCGACGTCCCCATTCAACTTCTGCAAAGGTTTCACCAACGCGTAATAAACGAAGATCCACCGCTTCAAGAGTAACAAAACGTTTAGCATCACTCCAAAGACCCCATTCATTATATGTATCCTTTGCAGATACTTCAACCGAGTAGACACTAGAAAGTTTAAGTGGTGACAATGTACATGAGGTATCATGAAAACTTATAGAACGTGATACCACTTCCACTCCTTTCGCATCTAATACTCGTACTCTGTATCCACTCACAGCACCATCCACTTCACGTACAGTAGATCCACTATCGGTGGCAGTTTCTCCCATCCATTTTCCACGTTTCCAGGAAACGGCAACATAATCTTCTCCAATATCAGTAACATCTAATTCCAGTTTGGGTAATGTACGTACTCTTGCCTCATCATTCCAAAATCCCCAAACACCTTCATATCCTTTAGCACAAAGCCATACACGATACTCTGCGGATGGTTGTAAATCTTTAAGACGGAAATTGCTAATATATGGACTAAGATCATAAACGTATGGTACCTTATCACCAACACGTTGTACCTTAAGACGAAATTGTTGAACGACATCTTCAGATTCTACAATAGTATTTGCATCTCGTTCATCTAATAAAGCTGGTAAATGACGTCGCCATTCCACAACAACAAAATGTTCTCCAACATTACCAAAGGTAACACGAAGACGTGGTTTTGTACGGAAAGATTGAGAAGCCCATAAACCCCATTCTTGATTTTCTGTAGATTGTGCTCGTACTTGAAAACTGTAAACTGTATCTGGTTGAAGACCACGGAAAAAGAGTGTATTACTTTCCATTTCTTTTGTAAAAATAAAATTTCCATCACCAATAATACTTATTTCATAGGCTCTAGGAACAACATCCAAGTTAAGAGCGGTATCAAAGTTTACAGGATCTTCTATATCTGATTTACGTGTCCAAGCCACCCAAACAGCATCTTCAGATATATGTTGTACAGCAATATCCATACCAGGACTTGTACGTACTTTTCCTTCTTCACTCCAAACTCCCCATTCATAATTATCATTGTATGTTTGTACAGAAACAGCATAAGTAGATGCTGGACAAAGAGGTTCTAATCGCATAGTTGTAAGAGAATTATTTAATTCATACATTTTCTGAAAAGTTCCACCAATTTCACGTACTTTCAAACGAGATGCACTTATACTTCCAAGTCCACATTTTATTTCAGAAGGATCTTCTATTTGTGGTGGTATTTTTTGAGGACTACGTTTCCATTCTAACGTCACAAACTTTTCTCCAATATCTGTAAACTCCACCTGAGTGGCTGGAACCGTAGCAAATAATAATGAAGGTAATGACCACATACTCCATTCACCATTTTCAAGTTTAGATCGTACAGAAGCTGCATAAACTGTATTTGAACGTAAATTTGGAATTGTATGTTCCGTATCATCTGTGGTACAAAGAATTTCTGTTTGATAAATCAAACGATGATCAACAGCATTTGGAGGAAGAGATGAATTTTGATTTTTTGGTCTTGTATATCCCGTAGTGGTATGAGGTGTTGGGGTAAGAATAGGAGAAGTCACACATAACATAAGATTGGAACGGAATTGTCCAAAGGCAATAAGACGATCATCACTTGCACGATTTCCATCATCTTCTGGAAGTCGTTTTTGTTGATAAGGTCGTTTAATAACAATACAACAAAATTCTTCAGAAATAAGTTTTGTTTGAATTTCCAAACTTTTCATCGTTAAACACCAAAGTGGGGTACTCCATAATCCCCATTCCTCATCATTGTAATTTGCCTTAATCTCTACACAGTAATAAGTATCTGGTGATAAATTACCAATGCGATAGGGAGAATCCCCATCACCAAGAAAAACTTCTGAATGAATACCTGTAGTATTATATACACGTAAATGATAAGAAGTAACCACACCACGACCTGTTGGATAATTTTTGGGATTAATAACTTTTCGACGTTCCCAGGCAATAATAGCATAATCTTCTGCTACTTCTACTGCCTTTGTAAGGATCGTATCTCGTGTAAGAATATGCACAGGTGTACTCCAACGACCCCAATTTCCACTTTTTCCACAAACACGAATTTGTATAGTATAAGCAGTAGCAGGAGATAAACCATAAATTTTAAGTTCTCGCATATCTGCAGGAAGTGTATGATCTTTAGAGTAAGGTGTATCCACACCATGAATACGTAATTGTTGACCTGTTACAGTAAGATCTCCAACAAATACATCTTTATCAATCATTGGATGAGCATCCCGACTCCATACAAGATTCACATAATTTTCACCAATCGTAAGATTATTAACAGGTATTCGGAATTGAGGATTAGATCGAAAACGTATAGGACGACTCCATAAACCCCATTTACCAGTTGCAGTAGATGCACGTACAACGGCAATATATTCACGATCTGGTAAAAGTTCATTCACACGAAGAGATGTATGTTCACTTGCCACCGTTTCATAACGAGCAACTTCAGCATTACCTCCCATATGATATCCACTTAAAGAACTTGGAGTAGATTCACCATCTTCACGGCTAAAAACAAAAACAGCATATTTAGATACAAACATATCTGCTGTAGTTAAGGCAGAATCTACTGTACTATTAATACTTCCATTACCATTTTTCAAAGTTCCTAATTCATCTATATTTTGTCTTTGCCACATCAGTCGTGCAAAGTCTTCTCCAACTTCATGAATAGATGTTACTATGGAAGCTAATGTACGTAAAGTAACTTTACTCCATAAACCCCATTGATCAAGTTCATTACAAGCTCGAACAGAAACAATATAAGTAGTAGCAGGTCGAAGATTTGTAATAGTAAAATTAGTTTGTAAAACCCGTTGATGAATAATCTCATCCTCACCTGTATCTAAACAACCCACCACTACTTCATATTTAAGATCAGGCCATGGTTGTTGACTCTTTTGTTGTTCTTGTGTAGATGCAGGTGTATTCTCAGAGAGTCCTCTACGCCAAAGTAATTGGGCAAAGTCTTCACCAATATCCCAAACATGTAAAACCAAATGTTGAAGAGTTTGTGTTTGTACAGGTGTTGTAAATTCTCCCCATCCTTCAAATCCCGTCACTCGATTATATTGCCAAGCACGACATTTCACTTCATATACGGTATCGGCTTGTAAATAGTCTACACGAAATCCAGGATCATCTTGTCCACGAACAATCTCATCATCTAGTACCGCAATTCGTTCTCCATTTTTACCAATTTCCATCACCACAACATTAAACCGAACACTTCCTCTTTCACCATCAGGGGCTTCAAATGCGAGAGTAAAAAAATCTTCACCACGTTCTAAGAAAGTTAAAGAAACTTTAGATTGGGTACGGAAAAAACGTGGTTCTGTCCAAAGACCCCATTCACCTTGTAAGAAAATACGTACAGACATACTGTATTCTGTTCCAGCTGTAAGTCCTTGTAAATGAATTACTTTATCTTCCTCAGATGGACCAATTTCTACTATATCGTGTTGTTTATATGCAGAAGAAGTACTTTTAAGAGAAAATTCAACTTTAGACTCATTTGTTTCATCTCTCTCTCGCATCCACGTAAAGGAGAGAAAAGTTTCACCTGAAGCCACCACAGAAAGTTCTGGTAAACAAGCAGTTCTTACTTTGAAAGGATCTGAACGATTTCCCCAACGTCCTTCAACAGTTAAACTACGTACATAGAAACTATATAGTGTACCTGGGGCTAATCCATCAATGCGGTAGGAATGTTGATGTTCGGGTAATTCAATGGGATTTATTGTAACATCTTCAGCTTCAATGGAAACTTCATAGCGGTGTACAGCCGTGTCTGGAACAATATACCCAACCGCATCTACAGGACTTGGTCCTAATTCCCATCCCACTGTAATAGCATCTTCACCACGGGTAAGTAATGAGATCACATTAGCTGGTCGAGTGTAAAAACGTCCAATCTCTTTCCATTGATTCATTGTATTGATAAGAGTTTTGTAGCGAACCATCACAATATACGCCGTTCCTGGACGAAGAGCGTGTACCGTGTATGTTCGTACTCCTGTTGCGAAACTATCATGGAATTCTTGTACCATATCAGTCTCACGAAAAAGTCTTAATTCAAATTGTGAAATATCTGCAATAGCTTGTGTAGATTCTGGATCTTTTTCAGCGACAATATTAAGAGTTTCTCGTGGTGGGCGATCCCACTGTAAACGTACATAATACTCTCCAATCTCTTTAATTTGGGTTCGAACACTCTGTAGAGATGATGTACGTATGGTCTCAGACCACGGTCCCCATGAAGAGACATTCTCTGAATAGACACGCACACGTACAAGATAATACTTACCAGGATGCAGTTTCACCACTTTACGGTTTTTACTCACTGGCATTTCCTCTTCAAAGAATTCGGTGGTTTCTCCGCTAATGTCTTCCTCATCAATGTGCAAGTTCCATTTGGTAACGGCAGTGACATTATCTGCAAAATAGCGGCGGTCAAATTCAAAACTAAACTCACCAAAGATTTCACCCATACGATTTACAACCGCATGGGAAATAATTTCACCACTTTCGGCCATAATTCAGAAAAAAAAAAAAAACGTCTTTTTTTTTGTTTTGTTCTTTTTTTCTTTCTTCACCTTTTTTTTTTTTTTCTTTGTCTTTTGTTTTTCTTATTCCTGGTCTGGTTTCCTTTCTCTCTCTATCTCTCTCTCCTATATATATATATATATATATATAGTTAGTTAAGTTAGAGAGATATTCTACACTAGCTGTTGTCTGTTTTCAACTACCTGTTTTTCTCTGATAATGTGAGGGAGTGCTTTGCTGCAACTTCCTTTTCTTCTCTTTTTTATTTTTTGTTTTTGTTGGTCCCCCTCACACAAGAGCCAGCACGACGTCAGCTGCTCTCCAGTAAAAGGGCAAAGAAAAAGAAAGAAAGAAAAGAAAAAAAAAAGAAAAGAATTATTTACTTCAATAAAAGAATTAAAACCAAAAATAGGAAGATATATATATATATAGGGAATAAGAACAAACCTCATTAGTTTGGATTACGTACACACACAACAGATAGTTTAGAAGAATTTAAAATAAAAAAAAAGAAAACAATCTGTCCGAATTACTGCATATGAGACATACCAAAACAACAGCAAAAAAAAAAAAAAAAAAAACAGAAATGGATTGAAATCTTGAATGAAAGCAAAGAACGAGACGCTGAAATAAGAAGAAGAAGAAAAAAAAACATCATACTGCAGTAAGTGTCTTCTCTACTTTGAATACATAGACATTAAGAAAACAGCTTGAAGTGTAAGTCGCAAATAACAAATATGAAGCTCACATAATTGATCAAAAAAAAAAAAAAAAAGCAAAAGTCTTTAGATGCTCAACACGCACAACGAAGAGTAAGAAAAAAAAAAAAGAGAGAGAGAGAGAGAGGGAGACACTCAACGAATTACAATACTAATATCAATACGACTACTACTAGTATTAATAATAATAAAGCAGAATGGAGAAAAGAAAAAAAAAAGAAACTAAAAAAAAAAAAACCCAACTCACTTTTCCATTTCTGTTTTGTTTGAAATTTTAGGATGGTGTAGATTGCTCCCCTAACCCATATCCCCATATAGTCTCATCTATATCTGTCTCTCTCTCTCTCTCTCTCTCTCTCTATATATATATATATATATATATAGATATATATAGATATATATAGATATACCTTTAGGCAAACCCAAATTCATACATATGCCGCAGACAAACTTCCAACTTCTCTCGTAGAATAGAAGCCGAGGCGTATGGCTGCAGGAGTAGAGAAATGGGTGAACAGGTGTGGGCTGTGGGAATCGCATTCGGATTATCTCCACACGAGACTTGTACTTTTTCTCGCAGAGGAATTCGTCTCTGTCCAGTACAAAAGAGTAAAAACTGAGAATGTTGTCTAGATGTCCAACCACGAATAACATCCATTAACATTTGCCGCAGTTCATCTGAAATAAGTGAACAATCCAGAGAAGCAATAACATCTTCTGCAGTAGCCCCAGGGGTTCCACAAACCCGTTGTTGTAAATCATCCCATCGAATAAGTTGAAGAGAGTGTTGTGGAATCACAAATGTAATCCCAGACCGCATAGCGAATAGTAATTCATCATATTGATGTGTTAATGCTCTTTCCGCTTCTTTTCTACGCCATTCCACTTCTACAGTCTCTTCATGTTCATCTGTAGCCACTGTGCTGTAGAGATCTACAGAACTTCTTGCTGGTGTGATAATGGGTAAAACACGATTAGATCGTAACATCACCATTGTTTCCGTTACACTTTCATCTTGTCTTTCAATTCCTGGAATAGCATAGAAGAATTCATCATTTAATAAAAATTCATCATCATTTATTGCCCCTCTTACCGTATCATCAATATCACTATAATAATCTTCAATTGTAATCTCATCAAAGGTAAGAAACTTCCATACTAATCTTGGTAATGTAAGAGAAAACATTAAATAACCACTTAAGGTAGCATTACCAAGTAATTTACCAAGCCATGTAAAGAATTGTAAAAAGATTTGACGATGTTCAGGGTAATCATGATAAAAATCCATATTAGGAACTACATTTACAATTGTACTGTGATTTGTAAGTTTAAAGAATGGTAATAAAGGTTCTGAACGGCGTCCATCCTCATCATCGCGATAACTTAACTCATCACACATCATTGTTACCATAGATCGTGTTACCCCACCCGCATCATCTGCAACTTCTCCTGTTAATGTAATTCCAAACATTACAGCATCTAAATAAATATCTGCATCTTTTGTCTGTCGAAATAACTGTCCAGTGATAGATCCATTAAATAAAGTTAAAAAGTCTAGAGTGGTACTACCCTCCATCATCGCCTTGGCACGATTAAGATCAATCACAACAGAATGTTGACGTCTAGTATTACTTCGAATAAGACGACGATCAATTTGACGTTCCACAATGGCCCAACGGGCAGTAAAAAAGAGTAATTGTCGAGTTTTTTGATAACTTCTTAATAAATAAGGGGAATTACGAAATATATCATGACTTTTCGCAACACTCACTGCTAAGGCATTAATAACACGTAAATGTTGAAAATATGGACGTAATCGATCTAATGATTTTTCCGCTTCTATACAAAGTAATGGATATTGTTGCATTCCTATTTGTGCATGTTCAGACCATGTTTTAGTTTCTAATAAGGAATCCACTGTAAACCCACAATTAACAATATCATTTCCAAACTTACAAAGTTGTACATAAAATTCATATGATTGGGGTTCTACTTTACTTTCTCTTCTTACTTCCTCTTGTGGGAAAGGACTAAAATCTTTATATCCTTCTGGTTTAAATTGAGTGTGTCCAAGACGAATAATGACAGCATAAGGATCTACAGCTGCACTCACAAATGGATAAATCGCTTCACCTTTTCCTTGTGTAGATACCGCCACCCACATTAATTCTTCTCCATTTACACTCCAACACATCATCATAGAATCTAAATCTAATAATGCCCCAACCACATCTCCACCAACAATAGGTCGTGGAGTCGTAATAGCTTGTTCTCCTGTTAACATACGAAGACGATCTTGACAATTAAATCCCCATGAATGAATATCACTTCCAACATGTCTTCCACTACTAAGAACCTCATGTTGTAATGTACCCCATCCCATTACTACTATTTTACCTCGTTGATTAAAATTAGATGGAAGTACAACTTCATAATAATAACGTCCTCCTTTACTTGTAAGAGCTCCTACACTACCACGTACTTGACCTACAATAAGTTCACCACCTTCTCCCATACGTGTATCTGGTAATTCCACAAGATAAGGAAATATATCAAGAGATTGTTCATCAAATAATGCTGGTAAACATTGTCGTCGCTCCATACGTTCTACCGCTTCAATAAGCCAACTTGTTAAGGTCACATTCGCACTAATAGATACATCCACTCCACGAAGAGAGGCATGAACCATTAATCGTTGTTGTTCAGCTACAAATGGTGTAATGGTCACAACATCTTGAAGACATCGTGCATTAAGTGATTGACCAAAGGATTCTTCTAATAATGTATTTAGAGAAATATGACAAGCTTCACGTATTTCACGACTTTCACATCCTTTCATGGTATTTAAACAAAGTGCATAAAGTAAATAATGTCGTTGTTTTTGAAGTTCTGTATGATGATTCATTACAATACGAGCAATAAAGAAGAGAGATTTAATAACTTGTTCACTACAATTTCCCTCAAATAAGAGAGATAAACAAGCGTAAAATAAACCTCGTGCGACATCTAAAGGAATATTTTCAAAATGTGTTAACCAACTCTCATCCAGTACACGAATACAACGTAATACTTCAATTTTAGTTAATTCCTTAGGAATAACTAATGGAGCCCAACGACAAAGGATTCGACTGCAAAAGAATATAATAGCTGGTACAACAGCACGATAATGCTCTTTCACTTGTTGTTGTTGTTGTTGTTGTTGTGATTGTTGTGATTGTTGTGATTGTAATTGTTGTTGTTGTTGTTGTAGAGATGAAAATAAAGAAGATATAGATTCCTCATTACTTGTTTTAGGAATATACACAAGTGGTGGAATATATCGTGAGAGATCACTAGCGCCTGGCGATGCCGCCTCTGCCGCCTGCTGCATACTCTCCAGTGAATAGGATAAACTCTGTAATCCTGTATAGATACAACTGACATTTCCAAATCGAATCATCCACTCCATTCGATCGCCAGCGCCCACAAGAACCGCCTCCACAACTGCCGTGTGATTCTCCTCCGGCAGCCATAAAGTCACTCGCTGACACGTTTCGCAAAATACACGCGAGTCAAAACTATGAAAAGTGGTGTATTCTCTCTTACTTCTACAACCCTCACAAAAGGCCTGTTTTCGCTCTGTGTTCGGCCCTGTCTCGGAGCCTCCCACTCGCTGATGCCCGCAGGTGACGCAAATAACACTTCGCTTGGAGTTAAAGCCGTAGCCGCAGAGCAGACAAGTCCACGTGGCGCCTGGACGGGCAGTTGTGCACATCGCACAGCGGGTGGAATCGGGCAAATTGATAAATGTACACACTTCACAGGTCCATTCCTCATTCACATCTTCTCCGATGGGAACATTATCCGCACACTTATACACACAACGTCCCTTGACAACATTACTGGAGACATGTTTTCCTGTAAATGTAAACACACCATGTCGTTCTTCTCCTTCTCCTTCAACTTCACCAGCAGCATTTACTCGTAAAGTGACTTGAATGCCTTCTTCTGTTAAAAACCATTCAGATGCAAATCCAGTGAAAGGGGATGATACTCCCAATCGTTTTAAAACACGATCTAGTGTATCGCAAAGACTACTAGGTGCCGTATGTTGTTCATTACTACAACTCCCCCATTCCTGATCACATGATGGACATCGTAAACAAAAATTAGCTGTCCTTTCTGAAGGAATATAAATACCACCATAAACACTTTTATGATGATCATACTTTTTATTATTACTAGTAATAGTAGTAGTATTAGTAGTAGTAGTAGTAGTAGTAGTATCCGTATTATTCGTATTCTCATTCTCAGATATATTGACAGTACTACTCACTGTATCAGAAGACTTGGTGTCAGAAGGAATAGAAATACATAAATTATCATCATCTGATAACAACATAACTTCATTCCATGCATCCAGTACAATATGCATACCATTAGAAGGTATTGTAATTGGTACTGATAAGAGATGTATAAATTGTTTTAGCAACATTTCTTGTGTTTCCACATTTACAGTATTCATATTAGTCCATTCTACTTCAGATAAAAGTCGAAGCGCACAAATAAACATTTTCGTATTCTTAATATGAACATTTTCAATTCCCTTTTCATCTCTAGTAAAATTCAATAAAGTAGATACAACTTGTATAAGTTCTTCTATTAATACGCCTACAGGCATATCTTGACTAATCACCACATCATAGTTTAATTCCAATGCCACTGAAGGAACTATAATACTTTTCGCACCGCCTTCTACCAAAACTTCCGATTCTGTTCCTATTTGTCTAACGAGATGTACATTTTGTGATCCTTTATATGCACTTCGTGGTGGACTACGGTAACAAAAACAAGTTTCATCCCCATCTGATCCAAGTACTTTAAGTGCTACAACATCACCAGATGTAATCATTTCTTTTAAATGAGGCATTAATTCAAATCCCCAGTGACGAAGCATTTCTCGCATTGCAAAACGAGCTCGAATACCAATTTCTCGTGGAGTATACATCCATACCGCACTAGCATCTCTATTAAAGAGTTTTACAAACGGAAATACAACTCTAACCATAGAAGGAATATTTGTATAAAGTGTACCAAGTGGTAATCCATTTCGTTCAAAAGAAATACAACGTAATTTTGTATTTACCGTCACTGTAATCACATCTCCTGAACCAAAAATAATACTTTCCTCACTTGACATCCAATTCTTAGCATGACGAGGAAGTTCTGCTCGTGCTGGATTAGATCTCACATCTGTAAAGTGATCTGTAATTGCATACAAATACGCCATCTCTCGACTCTCACCAGGATGACGAACCAATGTCGTAGCCGTAGACATTGGATATGGAGAAGCCACACCAACATAGTAATAACGACCAAGTGTATCAAATCCAAACTCTCGTTGCAGTCGAACAGAGAAAGAAACCACTTCTCCTAATGATCCATCCATAGGAATTCCTTGAGAAGCAAAGGAAGTGGTATCTTGAACCGCATGTGCAGCCTCACTACGGGGTAAAGCCGATTTCACACGTTTTCCTCCAGAGAAAACAATCATATCTGGTGTGGTACTTTCTGTTGTAAAGATGGGTTGATATGTTAATTTAAAAATATCTCGTGCCAGTGATCGACAACATTCCCATAATTGTGCGGGATTATAAGCACCAACACCAAATCCACGATAGGGTTCACGTAATACGGAACAAACTGCGGTTAAGGCCATACACCGTTCTTTTTCTCCAACCTCTTCACAACATACCACCCTAGCTAATGTTGTCAACATTTCTACAGGAGATGAAGTACATCTTAAAGCCGTACGAACAATAGTAATATAATCCATAAGAAAACGATGATAAACAAAGAAGGCTGCATTACGTTGTACGCGTTGAGTAACATTATCAATTTCTGAAAGTAGTGGTAAATGTTGAATAGAGTCTATAAGACTTTCAACATTTTGTCGTAATGGATTACAACAACCATCTACAAATCCTCTCCATACTTCTTCTGATTGAGAATTATTTTTAATAGCATTAGAACGACTATTTGCAAATGTTGGAGAAATGGCTTGAGAAGTAGATCCAGTAGTCATCGTTCTACGCATATGTGCAGCACGGCGAGTACAAAAAGATATCATATAATAAAAAACAAGAGTTGCAAACATTGAAATCGCATGTCGTGTAGGTAAACCATCCGTAATTCCCTCATTATCAAAAGACATGGGTAGAATAGAGGTCATCACTTCATTTTCAGATCGAAAAGTGATATAAAATGTATTAGGACGTAAAGAAGTGGAATCCATTGCACCTGCAAGAAGAAAAAGTCGTTGCTGTGGAGCTGGAAACTCCGCAATACGAATACTGTTTAAAAACAAACGTAATATTCGTGAAGATGTCTTTGGGGAAAAGAAGAAACAAAAGGTAATCGTATCACCTTGAGAAAGTGGTGGTAAAGTAATTTGTCGATCAGCATGATGAAGAATTCCATCTTTTGGAAATAAATAAAAACCTTCTGGATCACTTTGAATCTTTGCACTAGTTAAACTAGTATGTTGTTCAGAGGCAAGGGCTATCATTAATTCTTGTGGTGGTGCTATCACTAACTGAACATCTGCAGCAGCAGTAGATGGAGAGAAATGAGATACCGGTACATCTGAAGATGGAGAAGATACCTGTGAAGCTGGTGTATAGAAAGGTGTAGAAGTACTACATATACGTTCTCTTTCTGTAGGCATCCACATACCAACACCTCTTTCTGTAGCTCCTGTCATTGTTAAACCAGTAAAAGATTGACTTGCCGTACTAGTTTCATTATTATCATTATCATCTGTATGATGATGATGAAGATGATTATGGATTGTATTATTATCATCAATAAGAGCTCGTAAAAACTCTAACATGGTACCTTCCTCTACATCACTTACTTTAAATGATGCGGTAGGACTAAAGTCCGTAAAATTAGGAAGAAGTTCTTCTACTTGTTTGACAATTTTATATTGAATAAATTCAACATCCTGTACATCCAATGGAGAAGCAATAAGTGAAAGTGTCACTAATGCAAAAGGTCCATACTCATCCGCATCCCAAAGAAAACGATGTGGACCATGTTTTCGTCTTTCTCCTTCTGGTAAAGACATAATTCGCTGTAAAGCTGTAAACAATGCTGTTAAGAGTCTATGCACTAATGTACGAATTTCTTTTTCTAATAATTCCCCACATCCTTGAAAACGAAGTAAATAATGTGTCCCTTCATGCATAACCACTTCACGTAATAAACTCGCCACTCGAAACATATCACCTGGTACAAAATTATTTTTTGCTTGTAATAAAAGATTAAGGGCAAGAATACAAAATTCTGCTCGTGAACGTTGGGCGGCTAATAATGTTTGTATTTCAGATACAGAAATATTACACGTTAAAAGACTAATAGTTCCTTCTACTATTTGCGGCATAGTTAAATAACATGGTTCTACATACTCAAGAACAAAGGTAACCATCTTGTTAATATCTGTATTTTTCCCAAGCACAGAACTTGCTAAAGCCACTCGTTTCACTGCATCCATCCAAATACGTGATTCCCAACAAAGTTGATCGGGTTCACAGTAATCAAGAAAAGTACCAATAAGAGTTAACGCCGCACGTACAGCTCGAACATCTGATTGTCTACAAGGTACTCGTTTGCATAAAGTTGCATCATCAATCTTTAAAAGTTCTTCTACAAATCGTGGAGATTCACCCAATCGGGGTTGATTACGTAAACCATTACGGAAAAGAACCAAAGTTTCTTCTCGTACACGGATTTCACCCTTTACAAGATCATTTTTTAACTTTTGAATTAGAAAAGAAGCGATATCTAGTTGAAGAGTGCTTAATGTGTTTCGTAGCTCTACTACCCATCTTCCATCTACATGTAAGGTCGTTTCAACTCTTACATCTGCTTCTAATAAAGTTGTTGTAGGATTATCCGTATTTCGCATATATCGTATCATACAATCACAAGCCCCATTAAGTACACGTGTTTCACCTTCGCGTGGTTCAAACCACACAGGTTCAATTACATGTTTATTCCTATCAACAACATCAATTTTATCACCACCTTCTTCAGTTTTATCATTATCAACACCAGCACTACTATGTTCATTATTTTCATCATCATTATCATTATCATTATCATGATCACTATGGTCGTCTTGAATGACATCACCAACAGAGTGACGTGGAATAAGTATTAACTGAACACCTTCACAACATACTGCTCGGCGAACAGAAATAGTTACTTTTCGCGCTTGTGGAGCTTGTAAAAATACTTCTGTCGACATAACAGGTTCACTTACATGAGTACTACTATAATCTGTCCGTCGTAAACAATCAAAGACAGGAGGTTCTGATACAAAAGAACGTAATCGTGGAGGTAATAAAGGAGATGGTGGTGGCATTGCTAATGGTGATGGAGGTATTGATGTGGAAACAAGTTGCCTACTATCCACATCCATATCTAAAGTAAGAGAATAATTTGTAACAAACTTTGCAACTGACAATTCTTCTTTTCCTGCGTCATGATTACGTGGAGGAACATTCACATTTGATAATAGTCGTCCCAAAGTAATCATATCAGTATCATTAAATGATGTAAAACGGGTTATATTTAAAATAGGTACAACAACACCGAAACAAAATATAGCACTTTCTCCTGTAGAATCTGGAGTACTATTCCATCGTCTCAAAACTTCTTGAAGTATACACAAAAACACCTGTGCACTTCGTTTATCATGTTGTACTTGTCCAGATAAAGATGCCACTGTGGAAACGAGTTGTTTTTGACCTTCATTTTGAGCTAATGCTGTTACTTCTACCATTTCCCGCACCTTTTCTGATAACCACATTTCATCCTGTTGTCCAGCAACATAAGCAAGAACCCAAGAGACGGAGGTAATCTTCCTCCTTTCAGAACTGTATGGAGTGGTATCTACATGGGTGGTTTCCTCACTTGTAAAACTACTATTCGATACCCGTTGTAGTCCTTTTTGACTTGTTCCTCCCGCTGTTGCAGCGGATAATGGTGTTGGTGGTGTGGATGATGGTAATAGTACAGTAGATGGATGCATAGTGTTGTTGTTATTGGTGGTAGTAGTAATTGGCACCACCGCTGCCTCATCCCGCAATTCTCGCAGTGCCCGCTCCACCAGTACCGCACGGAGTGAATGACATGTGAGAGTGCCCCATTGTTTTTGCGCCCGTGCGGCGGCGACGGTTTCCGCCACAGTGGCGTCAATCAACCGCGCGAGTTGTGCGTCGTCCGGGTCTGCGTGTGCGACTCGCGGAATGGCGGGAGCCCGGCGATTTCCTCCTGCTGATATTCCCGTTGTTGTTGTTGTTGAGACGGGGAGGAGCAGCGGCCAGGCGAGGCGGCAGAGGCGGTCGAGGGGGACACTCATCACATCGGCGACGGGGCCCGCCGGCAGCCGCTCCGCCGCGAGGAGCACCGACGGCCCGCCGGCCTCAACTCCCAGCTGCTCCACAGCCGTCATTCAGCCGGGGAAACGCAAACAGAGAGAGAGAGAAAAAGATAAGGGAATAAAGAGAGAAAGAAAAGAGAAAAGAAACGGGAAGGTACACACGCAAGAAAGAGGCCTAAAACCAGTTTTCTGTACTACTTTTTCTCTTTTTCTTTCCTTTTTTTTTTTTTGTTTATATTGATGTGGTTGTAGTTGTGGTTGTTTTGAAAGCTAAAGCAGACTTTTTTTTTTTTTTCTTTTTTATTTGTTTTTTTTTTTTCTTTGTAAGAGAATGATTTGTTTTTGTTTTTGTCTTCGCCAAACTCTGTGCCTTTCGGTATATGCGTATAGTGAATGAAGAATAAAGAAGAAAAAAAAAAAGAGAAATATCAAAAAGAAAAAAAAAACAAGAGAAGCATCACCTGTAGAACACAGAGCAACATCATAGAAAGAAGAAGGGAATGATAAGTGAAGAAAAAAGGAAGAGCCCAAAAACACACACACACACACGCACATACACACAAAGGAAGAAAAATAAAAATAAAAAAAAACAGGGAAATAGTGGAAAAAAAAACAAGAAGAACCTCTGCAGACGTCCCAAGAAAAATGGGAATAGCAAAAAAAAAAAAAAAGAAATAACTACAACACATGAAATATCTCTTTTTATATAGTATCTTCTTCTCTTTTCCCTAGTTTCCCAGATATATATTTCTTTTTTTTTTTTCTTTTTCTTCCTTTCTTTTGGTTGTTGTTGTTTCTTTTCCTCTTTCCCTCTTTTTCTTTCTTTTAGAGAATTCATCATTCCCTTCTCCTTCACATCTCAACACACCCTCACGCGGTCCCTTCCCCTAACGTTGAAAGTTGCTGAAGGGCCTCATTCCCCGTCAGCAGCGCCGTACATCCGTAACTGACGGACTTTCGGGGATGTGCGGCCTCCCACACTTTAAGATCATCATATTCGGCCACACAACCACCACTAATAGTGAATACAATCGCCTGTGAAAAGTACATATCTCCCAAATCTACACTTTTTCTCGTTCGTGGATCATACCCAACGACGGTTTCCAGTAATTTTGTACGAAGAGTATTTGTTCCACCTATTGTACGGGCAGCAGCTCCACCAGATGATGTTGAAGAAGGATCTTGAAGAAGTGCATCTACAAGTTTTGTGAGTGGCAATTCCGATTTCGCATTAGCTCCAAGTGTGCTGGCGATATTCTTTGCTAATGTCTGTGCAAGTCCCCATGCAAATCCTTCTGCTGCACTGGATTCTCCTGTGGTTGGACTTGCCACACCCAAAGACCAGTTGCGTAAATGTTTAATGTATTTAAGAGCCGGAAAAGGTGTATCTCCAAAGGAGGCTGCACAACGTTGCAGAATAGCTTCATACTCTCCTTCAGTATCTAAAAGGAATGCAATAAGATAAAGACGTTGACGGTCTTCTAATGTTCCTAGTGATGATAAGAAAAGTTTTTCAAATTCCTCACGATCAAGTCCTTCACGTTGAATAAGTCCTAATTCTACACCATGAAAACGGTCAAGATGACTCTTACGAATTTGATGAAGAAAACTGTAGGCCATCTTTGTATGTGCATCTAACATTCTCTTTTTTTCTCCAAGTTTAGGGGCATTTGCTAAGAGTTTAGACATAGAATTAGCATCTGTATCATCTTCTCCATCACAAGCCGTCTCAGAAAGAGCGGCATATTCTTCACGGTATTGTTTTAATGCAGCTTCAATATTTCCACCAACCGCACTGAAATCAAGAGTTGCATTATCACGGTAAAAATCATCCCTATCAGGATCAATTTCAAAAGCCACTTCTTTTCCATCCTCTCCATGTACTGTTACCTTATTTAAATGCATATTTCCCAATTCCATTAATAATCCACGGTATGAAAAAGGATGATGTAAAACTGTAGCGAGATCACTAGTACGGTCTACAATAAGTAATAAAGGCCGACCAAGTACGGCAGCAGAAGCAGGTGTTAGAGTACGATCATTAAGATGATCATTAAGACAAATAGATAAACGTCGTGCAACTTCTTCTGCAGCTCCTGTTTTACTATGAACTATAACTGGAAGTACCTGTTGTGAAAGGAGAACGTGAGAAATACCTAATACAATAGCATTTAAATGACTCTCTACTTCATCATCCTTTGCATGGCGACTATTTAAAGTTACCAAAGAATTTTGTTGCATTAAAACAAAAAGATCATTTTCTAATGCAACATAATTAAGTGTTCGATCAAAAACACGAATGTGTTGAATACTTTGAAGTTGTCCACGAGTAAGTTTTTCTGCAAAAAGTTCTAATCCACGTCGTGAAACTTGAGAAGTAAAATTTACATACATCCATTCATATAACTCACCTACGGCGTCATTAGCGATGAGGTTAATATTTTCATCCGTTGGAGCACAAAAATATATAGCAGGTGCACCTGGAACAGGTTCTCGTTTGCTGTTGATATGCATATATAATGTTACCCCCAACTCTCTGAGATCCCCAACTCTCAGTAATGGTGCAATGATGTCTCGTCCAATATCATCATATATAAGAAGACGCCATGTTGTGATAGTTGTCTCATCTCCACTTGAGTAGGATTGTGGTGGTTGCTGCTGCTGCTGCTGTGGAATTCCTCCATATGTCAGTGGAACTGAAGATAAAATCATCTCACGAATGACATCTTTTTGTCGCTGCCGCAGAAAATGTTTTTGACCCAGCATTTCTTATTTATTTTTTTTTTCTTTATTCCTCTTTATTTCTCTTTTGATAAAGCTGTTTCTTTACCTCTCCACGAAAAGAAAACACTGGAAAAAAAAAAAGAAATAAGAAAACTTTGTCTTTTTTTTTTTTCTTTTCTTATTATTATTGTTTCTATGATAAACCCTAAAACAAAGGGAAAACACGTTTGACAGATAAGATAAACACAGAGTTGTCGTTGAGTGAAAATAATAATAATTAATAATAATAATAATAATAATAATAATAATAATATTAATAAATACCGTCATATAAGGTTACCCAAATCCTGTAACTTGGCCTTAATCACTAGCGAAGCCATCATAAGGGCAATAAACTTCTGAAAATAAATAGTAAAAATAGCAAATATCAATAAAACAAAGGAGAATAATAATAATAATAATAATAATAATAATAATAAAGACAGAAAAGAACGAGAAAAAAAAAAAGAAAAACACCAAATGGTGTGAAGCACCTTTACCCCTTTCAACTCATCCAATTAAGTTTAAGTCTGACGTGATTGTGGGAAAGCAATTTCCCAATACGGCGGTGGTGTACATACTTCAACTGCAGCATTTTCATCCCTAATGTGCATCGCCTCATCTGCCGCGTAATCAAGTTGTCTTATGTGATTAGTACGAACATAACTCTTTGTTTCATTCATATAAATAGTGGTATCATTTTGTATAGTTGATGACTCAACTCTTGAGGAAATACACGGCACAGATGCCAGAATATCGGTGGCCGTAATATCCATTCGTTTACGAACAAGGTGCATATCATCAGGGGCATTCGTCCGACGAGGTCGCTTCGTTGCAAGAATAGGGAAAAATGCATCTAATTCACGGCGCATGGGCGAAGGTGTTCCATTTCTCATCACTTTATCCTTTGGGATTTTATCCTCTATTGTATCCGTATGAATATCATTTAACAAGTCTTGGGATGTACTTATAATAGGATGTTGGTTGTCTTTTTTTTCTGCTTCTTCTGCTTCTTCTTCTTCTTCACCATCTTCATCCTCCTGGGGTTCTTCTTTTTGTTTTCTGTCCTCATCAGTACAAACAGATGAGACGGCATCTAAGTATTCAGCGCTCCACTCTCTCTCATTAGGCGCAGAGATATTGGGTTTATTAAACTTTCTTGGTGAATCACACACCTCCAAAGAAGTATTAGATGACAACGGCGAAGCCTCAGCAGCGGCAGCAGAGAAGTCACCACGTAAGAGCCTCTCTGTTAATTGCTCCAGAAGCTCTGCACGGGCAATACTGGTAGCCTCCTCCTCCCGTAGAGCTCTCACTCGATCGGCATGCATCTGAAGCATGCGGAAAATCTGAGATGATGCGTTCTCAGATAAATCTCCTAGAAAATTCATCTTTGCATTCGCTTCTCATACACACCACTCATACAACACAAACCTACACACTAAGAAATGGAGGATCCCCTTTACAACCGTTAATATATGCATATAAACCAAAAAAAAAAGAGAAAGAGAAACAAAAGAGAAAAAATTTAATTTATTTTCGTTTTGATCGCAGAAAACGGATATTGAAATTTGTTCATTCATACACATATAGGTGTCAAATGCAACAAAGAAGAAGAAGAAAAAAAAAAAGCAGAGAATTATCGATGCAAAGAAAAATCCCTCATAAATCAAAATAACAAGGAAATGTCGCTTAGATCTTCACAGCAAAAACGCGCATGGGGTACTTGTGAGCCTTGCGCAGCTGACGGCGGGTCTTGCGGTTCTTCTCATTGTCCTTCAGAGCCAGACGGCGACGACGGGTGAGTTTCTCACGCAGAGCCTTTGGCTTGCTGCTGCGAAGCTTCTTGTCGGAGTAGAACTTGCGAAGGTTCTCGCGTTCGTTCTGGTTCAGCACGGTCAGAATGCGGGCAATGCTCTTGCGAATGAGCCAGATGCGGCCCAGACGGTTGCCAGCGCTGTTGAGCTGCTGCGCCACACGGAGCTGGGAAAGTTCCTTCTTGAACTCGGTGAGCTGCTTCAGCAGGTCATCCTTGCTCTTCTCGCGCAGATCACGAATCTTGGCGTGGTGCGACATTATATCTTTCTTTCTCTGTGTGGGTGTGTATGTGCAAGTGCGTATGTGCCCCCTAAAACGCAATAACCTTCAATGAAAAAAAAGAAACAAAAAAGATGTAGTAGTAATAGTAATAGTAGTAGTACAAGAGGAAAAGGTAATAAAGAAGGAGCATTGGCAGAGAAAGGATCTACCATACTCATATACATTCAAAGAATTCCAATGGCAAGATGACATAACTTCAGAGAAGTAAAACCGTGTGACTAAAAATAAGGTAGATAAGAAAATTCCTTTTTTTTTCTTTCTTTTTTGCACACAGATATCAATAATGTCTACATTCAGTACTTCCTCCCTGTGCTGAGGAAATCAGAAATCATGAGACTCCTTACTCATTTCTGTACATAAAAATCACTCAATATATTCTTTCCAAGAAGAAAAGAAAAAAAGCATACAAACAGACAGATATATCAAAAGAAAGAACGACAAAAAAAAAAGAAAAAAAATGTCATGATTGTAACCCATCTACAAGTAAGTGATACCAGGTGTAAGATCAACACGCATGACACGATCCGATTGAGCAGCATAACATGTGCCATCTGGTAGAAGCGCTAACGCCTGAACTGCCTCGCCTCCAATTTTTTTGAAATTTGTAAAACTCAATCGGAAAAACTGATCTCGTGTGGTATCAAAGGTGGCGGACCCAATCCGCCCAACTTCTACATTCCTCTTTTCTGCAGCAGTGCGAAGTTTCAGAATTTCATCATCCCTTTCCTTTTCCTGTGCTTTACGGAAAGTTGTGAGTTCTTCACGCTGGTCATCATCTAATAATGCGAGAGGGTCTTCTTCCTCCTCCTCTTGCTGCTCATCATCTTCACCACTCTCTTGACCTTCTTGTGAGTCATATTCCTCATCCTCATCAGCTTCTTCTTCTTCATATTCCTCATCTTCATCATCTTCTGCTCTAGCGGCGGCACGAGCTGCAGCTTTTTCTGCACGAGCCGTAGCACGAGCTGCAGCTCGTTCTTTTCGTTCTTCAGCTTTTTTCGCCGCTTTTGCTTTTTTTGCCGCCCGTATTAATTCCCGTTTTTTATCTCTAATAGCTTTTCTGCAACGTTTCTTAATAGCATTTATTGCCAGACGAAGTGTCTGACGTGTTTCGCGTGTATCAGCTCGTACTTTCGCAGTATTACGAGATAAAAACTGTAATACTGTCTTTGAAAGTGACCTCGCATTTATACCCAAAATATACCCATCAGATGCACCAATAAAACAATATGCGGCTTCATCCCTCATTGCTGTTACCAAGTGCGGTAATTCAGGTATTTCAATCGTTCCCACTGGTTTTAACTGTCTTATTGGAGGTTCAGGTCGTACTTTAAGGGCTGATTTAACTTTTGCAGCTTCTTTTGCTGCAGCACGGTAAAGATCCGCAGCAGATATATCATTTTTCCCTGTCTCTCCCTCTAGAGCTGAATTAGACTCTTGTTTATTCTCTTTGGTATCATTACTATCTTCGTCAGTAGCGGTGGGACCACTATCGGAACCCGTATACTCGGTAGCAGATTTCCTACTTGTGACAGCTGGTTCTCTAAAGGAAACAGTTGCTTGACGACCAGAATCACCGCCTGTATATTGTGGTTCTTCATCCGTCTCATCAGTTAATTCTGGTAATCGCCAAATACGCATAGTAAGATCACGTCCAAATGAGAAGAGTAACTCTCCTGCAGCTGCAACGCGTAAACATTTTACGTGATTTTGATGACCAACCAATACTCTAATAGTCTTTCCCAAATTTGCATCCCAAACACGGATGTGATTATCGTAACCTCCTGTAATTATAAGTTGTCCTTCCTCTACACCGAAAGCGATGCAAGAAAGAGCATCTTTATGTCCAGACCACGCGGAGGTACGAGACCCCTCAATCACATAAAGACATCCATCATTTCCACCTGCGTAGATACGACCCTCATGCACTGCCATACAACGCAAGGGTGTTGATAAATTAGATACCTGTACACAACGTTTAGTGTGTTCCTGATCTGTGTCAGTAGACCACTGACGAATAGTACCATCCATTGAACACGTATAAACTTCTTCAAACGATGGTGCAGCGATACCAGTAACAGTTTTAGAATGACCATAGAAAGTTAATACTGGTTTTCCATAAGAGGCTGCATCGGGTGAGTAGTATTGCTCAACAGTTCCATCTTCCCTTCCCACAAAGAGAGGTGGTGGATTTTCCTCTGTAAGAAGACATAATGAAGTTATGGTACGTCCTGCCATAAGTAGCGAAGAAAAAAAAAAAAAGAAAAAAAAAATTAAATTGGGTCAAAAAACAAATAAATTTTACTCCCTGTTTTTTTTCTTTTTTTTTTTTTTTTTCTTCCTCTTGTTCTTCTATTTTGTCCCCCGGTACTCCTTCTGCTAGTTAGAGAAATCCAACGTATCTCTCTTTTATCTATTCTTTTTTTTTGTTGTTGTTCTCTCTAGAGAAATAAGAAAAATAAAAAGAGAAGAAAGTGTAATATGCATTATTTTTCTTTAAGTTTTACAAAAGAAATGAATCAAAAAGGGTAACAGTGAATGTAAAATAAAAATAAAAATAAAAATAAACTAATAAGCAAAGGAATATATATGATATAAGGAGCTTCTTCTCTCTTGCAATTTGTGCACAATTCAAAGAAAATAATTTAAAAGAAAAAAAAAGAAAGAGAGAGAGAGAGAAAGCAAGCTCCATATATCGCTCCTGATGTCTCTAAGAGTGAACAGGGTATATAAGTAAGAAGGATTAAAATCTAAAATAACCCTGCTCTTACACACAATTTCTGAAATATTTGTATATACCCCTCCTTTTCTTTTTTTCTTTCTTTTTTTTTTTTTTTTTTGGTACACCTCTTTGATTTCTATTTTTTTTTTTATTATTGTAAGTTTTCAAAAGGACACAGAGGTGCTTCTTCGTCTATTCACACGCGACTTCGGGACATCTCCGAATACGCGAAATGGAGGTATTAATGGATCTTCTTTACGAACTTTTGGCGTTACTCGCAGCGGTTTTGCAAGTAACTCTAGACGCCCGGGATCAACATGACGACTTGGTGTTCGTACCGGAGTAGTCGTATTAGAAGAAAATGACGTCGGGACAGCCCTTTCACAGTGAATAGCAGCCAACTCCGACACTAATAACTGTTCACCATCATTATACTTTATATGCGCTGATGGTGGACGCCAATTCTCTTCAAGTTCTCGGTTTTTATCCCGTTCCTGTACAGTACGGTGTTGCTTTACTGATATTTCATCACCTTCAGAGTTTATAATCCCCATACGAAGTTTTAATTCTCGTTCTCTCCGTTGTTTGCGTCGTATTTGTTGATCATACATGTGTTGTACATGTACCTCAAGTTCTCTACCTGTTAGATACCGCGTTGGTGAAGGTTTGTATAAATCCCATTCCAACTCTGCAAGTTTCTTCTGACGCCGAAACATCTCTGCATAGACCATCTCATTCACGTAATCCTCTATATGTTTCTGTGAACGATAAGTGGTTGGCCTGGTTGGGTATAATGCCTCTTCCGCCCGACGCAGCGACTCACGGCGACGCTCCATGCCGGTGTTGTAAAGCCGCCGGACGGAGTCTCTCTGCATACGAGGGGAGGCATAGTACTCTACATAGCGAGCCGCATCATCATTTCCCAAATATGGATTTGGCATACCGCCAAGACTATTTCTTTTTCTTTTTACTTTTTTTTTTTATTATTATTCTATTTCTTTCGACTGTGCAGAGAGCAACAGAAAGAAAAAAAAAAAAAAAGAAACAAGATAAAAAACAAGAGAAAAAAAAAATGTCTGCGATCTCACCAGTTTGTAGGGGCCGATCGCAGCACTTTTTTTTTTTCTTTCCGTTTTTTCTCTAGTTCTTCTACTTCTTGATGTTTCTTTCTTCTTTCGATACCCTTGCCTCTCACTGCCTTCTCTTTGCGAGGCGGTGGTCTTCAGCGAATGTCCAGAGAAGGAAAAAAAAGAGAGAGAGAGAGAGAGAGAGAGAGAGAGAGA
>NW_021639844.1:111343-120351 GCF_002087225.1 Trypanosoma theileri
AAAAAAAAAAAAAAAAAAAAAAAAAAAAAAAAAAAAAAAAAAAAAAACAGTATACCCGGTGAACGCAAATAAAGAATGTGCAAAAGAAATAGGAACGAGATGAAAACTCAGAACCAAACGGTCGTACCAATATGTGTGTGTGATACCATCGATCTTCCTTCTCTCAAATATATTCTTTTTTTTACCTATTTTCTTCTTTTTTTTTTCCTTCCCTCATCGTCTTTTTTTCTTCTTTTTTTTTTGTATTCTTCTATCTCTGTAAATGTACGTTGGTGACATTATTTCTGTTCCAAACGTTCGCCAAGAAAGATAATGTAATGTACTTATTTACACTGTTTTACAGGTACTCGTTATAATGATGATGATCAACCCACCTTATACTCACTCATTCTTTACTGGAGAAAACCTGTTTATTCCTCTGTATCTTTCTTTTTCAGACTAACACATACACGTAAAAGCGAAAAAAAGAGAGGGATAGAGAGAAAGAAAAAAAGATAATACAAAAAAAAAAAGATAGATAAAATCCTCTCCATCGAAGAATGAAAAAAAAAAAAAGAAACGCCGTTACTTCTTTGGGGTTATAAGCAATGTTTGAGCGCTATATAACAACAAAAATAGAAGAACTAATAAAAAAAAAAAAAAAATGCGTGAAGAAAAATCAAAAGAAGAAGTAAAAGATCGGTAGGTAAATAATAGCAGATATCTTACTAGACGCAGACAGTCATCAATTAAACGGCCTAGACATCACTGTACGCCCAATACCCCATAATTCCAGCAATCGTAAAAATCCAACACGTACAGGAGAAATACTTTCCATGTAATCGTGTAAGAGTATGGGATCCAATTCTGCTGTTTCGAGTACCGGCATTGAGAGTGAAATACACTGCGCGAGTGGAGTGACGGCCCGAGTGGAGGCGGCCAGTCCGGGTGCGAGTGGGACAAGACTCGGCAGCATCCGGCGGGCCTGCGCCTGTGAACTGATCCGCAGAGTCGTGTACATGGACCGCGGAATAGCCGAACTGCCAAAGACACGTCGGCTAAACATTCCCTCCTCTCTCTCTCTCTCTCTCTCTTTTTTTTTCCTTTTTCTTCTTTTTTCTTCCTTTACCCCCTTTTGCAAGGTGTACACTCTTCCTTGTGGTTGATTCTATTCCTATTTCCTTCACTATTTTATGTTTGTTTTTGTTTTCAGAGTGAGGTGATTAAAGAAGAAGGAAAAGTAAAGGAGAGTAGAGATACAGAAAACAGTTACAACTATGTTATTTTTCTCTCTCCGTACACATTTATATATATATCTATATATATAATTGCCCTGTCCATGTGGTGAAAAAAAAAAAAAAGACTCGCGTGCACAGAAACACGGCACCCAAAGAGAAGTAAAAAAAAAAAAGAATCAAAACAGAAGAATACAAAACACTACCCGCAATAATGAAATGGATAATAACAAACATAATAACAAGGAGAACAACATAAAAAAAAAAAAAAAAACGGGAAAAAAGTACGTATTACTATGATTATTATCACAATAGTAGTACAGATAAATAATAAAAACAGAATATCATTAAGCTGCTGCACGTCAACCCCAGCAATATATATATATATATATATATATTTTTCCTCTATTCTTTGAAGTACGTTTTTTTTTTTTTTTCAGCGTTTTCAGTTAGTGAAAATCAGGAATCTTTCAATTGAAATTATTCGTTAATGCTTTTTACTAACTCTCGCACCTCTTTAACACGTACACATTCATCTATGGCACGTCGTAATTCTCGTACTGTATGATTGATCTGCAGACGAACATCGTCTGTTAATGAACGTCGCAGTTCTGCTACTTTTTGATCTACTGTTTCCTGATCTTCTTTACGTGTAAGTAATGCAATAACAGAAGCCCAAAAACTTTCAAAACGTGCATCCAGTTGACATTTGGTATACATACTCTGTAGATCATTTCTTTGAGAAAGTAAGACTTGTTTAATTTCCTCTACAGTAACCTCAAACTTTGAGAGGCGTTCCATCACCTCTGTCAAGGTAGTGTTAAAAGGAGAATCTTTAGGAACAACAACAACAGCATCACTATCAATAGAAAATGAATGTTTCTTTTCTTTTTCATCTTTACAAGAAGCAATTTGTTCTTCCAGTTGTTTTATACGCTCCTTACATAAAGAAACGTCCTTATAACCTTCTTTAACATCCGTTTTGCAGGTCAGTAAATCATTTTCTAGAGATTTCAAACGATCCATTAATAGGGAAATGTTTATATTGGATACAGAATTCTCATCGATTTTACGAAGGGAAATAATTGAACTTTCTAACTGTATTAAACGTTCCTTTAAAGCGTCAACAGTTTGAGACAATTTATTGTCTTCATCCAACGGTCTTCTTGTAGATAATTCACTGGTTTGGAATTGATTTAAATTAGTTTCACAAGATTGAATACGAAGTGCAAGAGAACTTAGTGTACTATTAACATTAGTTAAGACATGTTTTTGATCTTTATATAGCTCTTCTTCTAAAGATTTAACACGGTTTTCCACTGAAGATAGTAGTTGATTGATTTCTTTATTATTTTGATAAAGAGATTCAAATTCTGTGTTTTCCATCATAATTTTTTCTCTTTTATCTAATCGAGAAGCAAGTTCTTCTTGTTCTTTACGCATCTGTAACAACATTTCCTCCGTCTCTATGACCCTTCGCAATGGTGCAAGTGTTTCCAAATCATTAGATAATTTATTTAATTTATCATTTGAATTATTGTTCAATGAGGTTAAATTTTTGTTCCAAATATCATTCCATTCTACAGAAGATATTTTTACACAGTCTTTTAAGTCTTTTTCCAATCCTACTATTTCATTACTTATCGTCTCAAGAGCTTCTTCCAGAGATTTTGTGTTTGTTGAGATATTCTGTATAAACTTTTGATTTGACTCAACTTTTTTATCAGTTGCCTCTATTTCATCTTTGATATTCTGTAATTGAGTTAAAATATGTTTAAGTTCATTTCGCATAGTATGATCCTTCTGCTGCTCTTGTTCACCTAGGGAAGTAGTAATTTCAGAAACAGTAGTAAGTTCCCTAGATAATGATCCTACCTTTCTTTCAAGACTTTGAACAAGCGTTTGGAGACTATCTAATCGAACATCCACAGCTTGAATTTGTCGTTGAGTAGATTGAAGTATCTGATTATGTCCAAGCTTTAACCGTAAACCATCAAGATCATCCTCCTCCTCAGGAACTGTAGTTGATGAAATACGTAAATCTTCACGAGGTTCAGTTAATTTAGGTTTGATCTCCAATGATGCCATACGTTTACGTAAAACATCTAATTCAATTAATGCAGGAGATAATTTTCGTTCAACTACTTCAATATAACCCTGATAAGTTTTTGGAATTTCTTTTGTTTGGTTTTCAAAACGTGAAACATCTTGCATCATATTATTTAATTGATTCTCAAATGTACTAAACTTACGTTTTATCTCTTCAATAGATATTGTCATTTCTATAAACTCTGATTTTGATACATAGTCAATCATTCCTTGTATATGATTTAATAAACTATTTACTTGAGTTTCTTTATGAGAATTAAGTGTCAAAATAGATTTTTCTTGATAATTCTTCACTGTATCATTGACAGTGTCAACATCTTCACGTAAAGAATCTAGAGCTCCTTTCATATTCTTAACTTGTTTCATCAATAGTTGCAATGTACCTTCTATATCATCATTATTACTACTCTTTAAAGTAGTTAAACTATGTTCATACTTTTTTTCAAGTTCAATAATTCTTGTTTTGAGATATTTTAGTTCTTCCTCAGTATTTTTTTCTTGATAAGAAATAGAACGTTGAAATTCTTTATGCATTTCTTCTTGTACCATCTTTCCCTTTTCCATAGCAGCATCTATAAGAGTCTCTATTTCTTCTTTCATATTACTTTTCGGTATAAGGCATTTCAAAGTATCTAAGCGTTGACGCATATCATCTATATCAGACTTAGTTGTTGCATTTTCTTCATTTAAGAGGTTAATAAAACCATCTTTTGAATTTTTCAGATCAATAATATCTTCCTTTAACGATTCCATCTCCTTTCGATTCTTTTTTGACTGTTCATCCAGGTTCCTTCTCAGTTCATCACCTAATACATGCTGCATTTCTCGAGTTTCCTCTAATATTGTTTTTAATGAACTATGATCATCACCACGTTGTTGAAAAAATATAGCAAACTTGTCAGTCAATGATTGTAACTTTGCTAAAGTAGCAAACACTGACTCAAAACGATCATCTGAAGAAGTTTCAACTTGTTTTATTGTATTAATAAGATCAGATAACTTTTCACGAAGTCGAACATAGGCTTTAACTTGTTTTTCATCCTTTACTTTATCTTCATGAGTAAACTCTTTTATATCTATCAGACGTTTTTCATGATCATGAATTTGAATTCTTAGATTATCAACTTCCTCTGAGATGGCATCACATAATTGTTGCAAAGCTACATTAAACCGTTCCAGTTCCTTCCTACTCTCCAATACTGTATTATCTTGTTTCTCTGAGAGTAATTGAGTTTCCTTATTTAACTCTCCAAGATCGTTCGATAAACTTTCTAATCCTTTATGTAATAGAGTTTCAAATTCTATCAAACGTTGATTTACCGTTTTTGATAAATTATTACTCTGCAGACGTAATGAACTAAGTGTAGCAATTGTTTGATGTTCTTTTTCTTCAATTTGACGAATACGTTCTCGTGTTTGTTGATTTTCCTCATTTATATGACGCATTTGATCCCGAAGGTTTTCTACAATGTCACGAAAACCAACTTCAGATTCTTGACGTTCCTGCTGTAAAGACAATACAGTCTTTGTTATTTCAAATTCACGTTCCATTTGTTTCGATACAATACCCTTAAGTAGCTTATCATGTTCATGTGTATTCTGTAGCAAACTATCACATGTAATACGATTATTCTGTACTTCATTACTCAATTGACGAAGAAAATTACGTACTACTGGTGGAATATTGAACCATTCTTCGTCATCATTAAGAACGGCATCAAGTACACTAAAATTCATTCACAAAACCACCCAAAAGGGGTAAAACCACTAAATAACTGTCACAAAAAGGGGGATAATAGAAAAGAGAAGGAAAACAAGAAGAAAAAAACAAACCATTACAAATGCAGCATACATCTAGAATAAAACAAGCAACAATAAAAACAACAACAATAATAATAGTAATAACTGCTTGAATTCTTTTTTTTTTTTCCAGGGAATATTTGTCCTAGTTCAGTATTTCTTTCCTTGAAAGAGGCAAAAAATAATAGTAATAATAATAACAAAACGAAGAAAAAAAAAAAAGAAATAACATAAAGAGAACAATATGATTCTCAGCGAAATTGATAACCACTTTCAGTTATCATTTTGATATTGTATTGACGAAAATATTTCATATAATTCCAAAACTCATAAGGATTGATAGCATAATAAACTTGATGATCTCGAACATCAGCAAAGTGAATATTTCTCAATGCTGGTCTTATACGTGCCATATCCATCATAAACTTAAATTTATAGTACCAATCTTGTTTTCGCAATAAGCCAGGGACAAAAACTAAAGAATGTACACCATTAAAATTTTTCACCTTATCCTGAGGACGATCTAAAGGCCTAAATGGAGTTCCAGATCTACCCAATATAGCTGTAACACTTATAGCTACATTTTTGTTTTCCATAATTGTACGAAGGGCAACATAACCCCCACTTCCTTTCCCAAATAAATGTACTTTACCATGTTCCACGTTAAAGTTTTCTGTAACCCAGTCACAAAAACGAGCTACTATAGCTTCAACAGGAACTTGGAAATTATGGCGAAGGTTAATAACTGGACATATAACAACCCAATTTTGTTCAAGCATTAATTCTCTATGAATTGGACGTTCAAAAAAATTTGCGCAAACATCTTCAAAATCTCGTGGAATACCTCTATGATCAGGTAGAACAACCATATAAGGAAATTCACGCTCTTTTGACCATTCAGGGGGTGTAATCATACTATATAGCATTGGTGCAGGTTCTTCATCTACATTAAAAGCACTGTGATCAACACAATTAGCTTTACCTTCTATTAATGAAAGACCTGTACTTTGTGGATATAAAGCACGTAATTCATATTCATTAGGTATACGTGCATTTTTAGGTAATCTTCTAAAAGAAGTTTCATTTGGACGATATTCAACCTCAGGTTGAGGTACTCTTACTATATGTCGACGCTTCCGGTTATCTACTGTATTACTTTCTTCATCTTTCTTTCTTGAACCAATGTAAGGTCCTTCTTGAGAATAAAAATATTGAAGTCGATTCATTTCTGAAGTAAATCTTTCCTTTTCTGAAACAAAGTTCACATCTTCTGATTTTATACCTTTCAAACTATCTTGAACATTTTCCTTATTCAAATTTATTTCATTGATAATTTCAGCTTCACGAATTTCATTCTCCTTTTTAGAGTCCTTTTGAATACTATTTAAATTATCAATTGATGTAGTACCACAATGGCGTTTACTAATAAATAATGAAAGCTCAATACGTACTATTGGGTACAACTTACGATACATCCCTAGAAAAGAAAAAACAAAAACCAAATTAAGACATAATAAAGGAGAAAAAAAAAAAAATATATATGATAAACAAAAATAGGACAACAAAAAGTCGGAGAAAGAAAAGAAAAGAAAAGAAAAGGAGATATGTACTACTACACTCCCTTCCCACAAAAAAAAAAAACAAAAGAAATAAAATAGTTCCTTAATTACCAAGTACCAATAAATCATAAGAAAAACGCTTAAAAAGAGGGAACATATTCAACGTTTACGCACCTAAAGATCGCCCGTGTAAAAGTTAGCAAAATATATATATATATATATATATATATATATATTTAAATAAATAAAGTGAACCACAACAGAATTTAATTAAGCTGCTGTGATTCACTTTGAATGTTTCTCAATTCCATTTAAGAGAATAGGCATCATGACGAACCCCACTCATAATTGGAATCTGTTTTCTCGTTTTTTCAATCATACTTAAATCCAGTTCTGCATCAACATATGTCTCCTTTTCATCAGCAGTAGCCAGTACATTTCCAAGAGGATCAACAATCATAGAGTGTCCCCATGCAATATACTCTGCCTCTGTATCACGAGCAGGTGAACACATGAGAACAAATTGTTGATTATCAACAGCACGCGCCCTAGCAGTAAGTTCCCAATGTAATGGTCCTGTAACCATATTAAACGCACCTGGATAAACCAAAAAAGAAGTTCCTTCGCTTGCATATTTCCAAGCAAGAAGTGGGTATCGTATATCAAAACAGATTGCAACACCAAATTTGATTCCATTACCCATAGAAACAGGAGTTGCTTCATTTCCTGCAGAAAGAACTTCACCTTCATCCATTTTTACAGTATCAGTATTAATACGAAAAAGATGAATCTTTCGATGAACATGTTGTAAATTTCCTTCAGAATCAAAAATCATTGATGAATTAAACAATTTTCCATCAGATTTCTCAGGTATACTACCTGCTATAACCCATATTTTATTCTCTTTTGCAACTTTAGAAATTGCATCAAAAGTAGGGTTTCCAACAGAAAGTTCTTCTGAATACTCTTTGAAATATTTTGTTCCATATGGACAGTTAAAACATTCTGGTAAAACCGCAAGTTTCGAACCCCTTTTAGCCGCATCTATTATCATATTAACGGCTTTTGATATATTGGCTTCTTTTGACCTTCCAACGGCCATTTGACAAAGCGAAACCCGCATCACTGATAATAATAGTTAACCACTATCAAAAAGAAATAAAGATAGAAAAAAAAAAAGAGACAATCAAAAAAGAAAATCCGTACCAAAGGATAAAATATCCCCCGGGACTCAAAAATGAAAGAAAAGATCGCCCACCACAACGGTGGAAATGGGAAAGGAAAGCCGACGACCGGGCAAGACCCCGCCCAACTCCTACCGCACCGGCGCCGGACCACACGCCGGGGCAAGGGGACGGACCCCCTCGACCGCCGGCGGCTGCCCCTGGGGCGCATCCAAAAAAGAAGGGGGGAAGACGCGGGGCCGCCGCCAGAACCCCCGGACGGGAGGGGAAGCGGGGCGGCAATTCGTTTTTTTGTTTTTTTTTTTCTTTGGGGGGCGGCTGCCTTCCCTCCTTTCTTTTCCAGGCGCGCCCGCCCTTCTGCCGCCCCCAGAGAAAGAAACGAATAACTAAAGGGAGGGCCTCCCTTTCCCGAACCTTCCCCCCCTACATCCCCCATGGTTTTGGAAAATACCCCTGCCTCCTGCTTTCGCGGATGGTGTTTTTCTCCGGCCCCGCGGGGGAAGAAGGAACGTGGGCGCCGGGGGGCCATTTTAAATCCCGACCCCCGCTCGCGGCTGCACGAGTTGGGTCCGGTTTGGGCGGGCGACCAAGAAACAAACGGCATAAAAAAAAAAAAAAAAAAAAAAAAGAGAAAGCGAATTTGTTCACCCCGGCCCAATCCGTAACAAAAGCCCCACCGGAAAAACTGCCGTGAGCCGCAAAAGTGGCGGCGGGGAGGAAGGGCTTTTCCCCACGTGGGGTTAGGGGCGTTGGGGGAAGAAAGAAGTGGGGGAAAGCGGGGCATTTCCCCACCCACGGGAAGAACGAAAGAAAGGCGCCAAACACCCCCCTTCCCGAGACAAAAGGGGGGGGTCTCTGTGGTCCTTTCTTTTTTTTTTTCGTTCGGTGGGCGCCGCCGTTCCCAAGTCCTCTCTCCCGTTTCCCTTCTTTGGGGTGGGCGAGGGGCGGCGCTATCATTTTTTTTTTTTTTCCTTTCCCCTTCCTGTTCCCGCCTCAGGGCGGGCAAAAAAAAATCAAACAAATAAGAATACCCTAGCCTTACTCCCTCTTTAAAGAAATAAAACACAAGAGAAAAATATTTTGTTTCCATGATTGTTCAAACAAGTTTTGATGCATTATTTACATATCTCTATCAAATCTTT
>NW_021639844.1:124522-129076 GCF_002087225.1 Trypanosoma theileri
AAAAAAAAAAAATAGACGAACAAAACACTCTTCGCATTGCAAAACGGCATCAAAAAAAAAAAAGAAAAAAAGAAAACAAGAACAATAACAATAATGATCTTGGCGACGGCAGAGTCCGCCGTTTCTGTCACTTGGAACAGAAAAATAAATGTGAGGATCCTTTCCCGTGTCATTTTGGTGCGTGATGCGTGGAACCGTCTTCTTCGCCAGCACCAGGTTCTGTGGAGGGATCTGCCGCTTCTGTCGGGGTATCTGGCAGTACACCGCGATCCTTTAACAATCGCTCAACAAACTCGGGTGGATTTGGCGCATCATAATATGGATACGCCTTTAGACGGTACGAACGTGGATCCACTGGAACTTCAGTCCCAATGCTTGGCGGTGGTGGTACAATTTCAGTAAAGGGAACGGCTCGTTCTTTATTGAATTCCATTAGCCATCCTGGAACATCAGCAAAATCGATTTGTACTGGTCGTGTAGTGGTTTCACCGTGGAAAGTTATATACCCATATGCAGTTCCTTTGTTTCCATCACGATTAAAATCAACAGCTGAAAGTGTAACATACTTATCATATGTTCCTTCTTGCCATTCTTTTCTGTAAAATCTTTGTCCCCGACCATTAAATTCTACCTGAGATGCCAACTGAAAAATATTTTTTCCTGTTGATGTGTTAAATTCATATGTAGCCACTGTAGCTTTTAGTACTTCAAGTGGATCCACTTGTGAAGCTCGATCAATGTTTTCCACATCTACCAATTGAACTCCATCTAATATAATCTTTTCCTTGGCATTTAAAACAACACCTGGAAAGTATTCTTTCGCAGCCGTCCAGGGCATACGTCTCCGATGCGGAGCAGGTGACAATTTCATTCCCTTTGAACCTAGTGTCATAGAACTGCCTCCGTTAAGGCCATCCGAACGGCGAAGAACCCAAGCGAGTCGCAACATTTGTAGTACCTACAATAATAATAATAACAAAAAAAAAACAAAAAAAAAAAACCCTTCTCTCCTTCCCCACCCAACGAAGGAACAAGAGATCACTTTTCACCCTTTTCACATAGGAGGAGGAGGAGGAGGAGGAGGAGAAAAAAAAAGAATGTGGTAAAAATGAGAAAAAAAAAGCAAAAATAAATAATAATAAAAAAACAAAAACAACAATATAAAAAAAAAAAAATGAGTTCACTTTATTTTCTCATGATATTGCAATCAAAACGGAGAGAAAACAAAGAAACAAAATCAAAAAAAAAAAAACAACAAAAAAACACCAGAGCACATGACATAGTATAACATAACGTACGCACAAAAAGAAAAAAAAGGCGATAGACACCTTTTTCTTTTCTGCTCATCGGAGTATGTATATTTGTTGTGTATTCGCAAGAAAAAAGAAAAAAAGAGCAGTACAAGCTGTACCAAAGCGAAGGATATATATATTGGTATATATATATATATATATATAGATATGTATAAGAGAAATTTCTTTGATAGAGGGAGAGAGAAATTACTGAAATGGTTCATAAAACATCACTTATGAAGTTTGGGGTCAACTACCAGAGTATCTTTTTTTTTTTTTTTTTTCAAATCACTTACTCTACTTTAGGTCGTTTAACTCCTTTATAAACACCTCAGGACGAAGTATTGATGTTCCTCCAATAATTACCTCCCGTCCCAATTTTTTTGAAATCTCATAAGCAGCACGCATTTCACCACACGTCACACCACCCAAAACGAATACTACAATACGCTGATTACTTGTAAGAGTAACACTACCTTCTGCTCCACCCGCTAACTCAAGTATACCAGTTTTCTTTCCAGTGTTTCGGGGTGAGGATAATGTCAAAGAAAATTTACCACCACCACCACCACCATTTCCATCTTCCGCACCAAGTGAAGCATCACGTCTCATTGCTGCTAATGCCAATCCCATACGAAGCGTTTTCTTTCCACCTGCTGAGTCACCATGCATTCCAGTTCCCCCTGCAGACATCATAGATTCATATGGAGAGTTAAGTACAGGATAGTCTGCAGTGCTTAGTGTATTCTTTGCCAAGGCTTCCATAATGAGATATGCTTGATTAATAAATGGATCACCATCTAAGCCTTCTGCATCACCAGTGGCACTGCTCCCCATTTTCTTTTTTTGATCCATCTCAGCACTTTCCTTTCGAAGTTTTCCAACTCTACTTGTTATACGATCAATATTAGCAAACTGTGAAACATCTCCCATTATTCCACTTTCTTGAATAAGTTGTTGTTTTTTCATTTGTGAAAATTCTGTTGTATCACTACCCGCAGCTAGTAACAAAGAAAGTCGTAATCGTACACTTTGTGGTATTGTCAAGTCTTTAACTAAACGTCGAACGTTTTCAAAGTTGGTTTTAAAATTTTTTCTTCCTGCAGCAATATCTTGTTCTACTTCACATACTTCAGCAAGTCGATTCTCTCGGTAAATCGCCATAAGTTTTGTACAAATATCAATATGAAGTGATAATTTTCCTTGTTTTTCTTGAAACTCTGGTAATGCCCGAACTGCACTACCAAGTTCAGCAACATTAGCCGCTTGTGTTACACCTTGAGCAAGAGTAGGATTTTCTTGATGAAGTTTTTTTAATGTTGTTGGTAATTCTTGTAAACAATGAGCGAAGAAACGATGACGGTATTGACACCAATATAAATCTTCTTCATCAAGTACAAACTGTCGTTTGGATTCTTCTCCCAAACGATTTTTAAAACTTTGTTCATACATATTATTTTCTAGAGGCATTAAATCTTCTAATAGAGATTGATATGTACGATCATGTATAAGTGCAGCAACAGAATCAAAAGATCGATCAAGGATAATTACTATTGGGTTATTACTACCATCACTCCCATTCTTAAATTCTGGTATATCATGACATAATTTAGCAAACTTACTTAGAAAAGTTTTTGCAAATGCTTCACAAATATTACTTCTGCCTTGATAACGAATCACAGGGACACCATTATTGAGAGTATGAAAAACTGATAATAAACGAGATGCTGCAATATCTAAAACTAGTTCCCTAGAAGGAGGAAGAACTGGTGAAAAAAATTGAGGAATTTCATTTTGCATATTTAAATGAAAAACCAATGTTTCTGGAGCAGAAAAATCTAGCATCATATCTTTATAACTTTTTACCTTTGATGCCATTCGTGATTGTGCAAGTTGTTGTAAAAAACGATCTGGTGTATTGTTTAACGCAAATATATGAATCTCCTTATAAGGATCTTTTACTGACCACTCTTCAATAATACGATTTACTGATGCATCCTCAGGAACAAAAAAATATATAGCAGGACTGTTAATAATAGGTTGACGTGGTGTCATAAGATCCTCCAATAAAGTAACACCGTGTTCCATAAGTTCATGTACTCGCATACAACTATTTAATATTCGCGTTGCAGTTGAATCACAGATAAGAATTTTAAAAGAACCTGGAACAGCATCCAGCATTTGTTGGAAGAGATAACTCCGAACACAACCACGAATACCACTGGCTCTCCCTGGCTCCGATTGAATGGGCATGCTTAGGTGCTAATTAAAAGTGTGTTAATATCACTGTAAATTCATAAATATAGAAAAACAAAAAAGGACAAAAAAAAAAACATAAATAAATAACTAAATACCATAAACATACATAAGTTAATAAGAATACATAGATCCTCCTGTACCTAAATGAAAAAAAGAGAATTCAAATAAAGAGAATTTTGTAGGAATGAACCCAATAAAACATACCCGTGGTATACATTACCCAAAGAAAAAACAAAAGCGTACCACAGAAACAATCATTAAACATCAAGGAAAGAAAAAAAAAACCAGTACAATCTCCCAAATACAAAAATAAAGATATCCTCAGCTACCACCACTGCAGCCCAAACTAAGAATCATATGAAAAAAAAAAAACTAAAGTGAAAACCCCTTCAGTAAGAAATATAAAACCCCATGACTGTCAAAAGAGAAACACCAAATAAAATAAAGCACTTCCTGATCTGTCTAGAACAGAAAAAAGCAAAAAATTATACCAAACACCACAATAATACAGCAGAACACAACACAAATTCTCGAAAAAAAAAGGAGAAAAAATAAAAAAATATTTCTAACCCCACACGCACACAGCAGTGCACTTACGTTTCCCTAAAAATGTAAAAAGAAAAAATCCCACCCCATAAGACTTGCACAATTCCCCAATGAAATGAAGCCGAAGCGTGACTGTACCAGCCACCGTCGTGACGCCCACTGTCCTTATGTAAATTTCACACTTCCCAGCTCCGCGTGGGTGCGTGCACTCCGGATGGATGCATGTTCCAAGAAGATTATTCAATGATTTTTCACCCCCAAGTTCGTGTGCAGACGCGTCCACAGAAAGCAATAAATAATATAATATCTTTTTCCCTTCAGCAAAGACGTGCTGAGCCGAAATCTCAAGAATTGGGAAAAATCTCCAAAGGGACCTGTGGTCCCGAAGCACAAAAAAAAAATTAAAAGAAAAGAAAGCATTCCGCCCAATGTGCTCTCTCAATCTCTCTCTCTCTCT
>NW_021639844.1:129914-130925 GCF_002087225.1 Trypanosoma theileri
GACTCAGCCATGCTGAAATTGGCTTGGTAGAACTTCATATCATGGAACGTTGCAAGAGTCAGCGCTGTATAAAACATGCCGGAGCTCTCATCACCGTACGTACTCATCAGCTCATCCTTTGCTATACGGCGATTCCAGTGCGAGGATGGGACCGTGTTGGATTCCATGTCCAAACGCATACCACTTATGCTCTTCTCGCATGCGTAGTGTTTCCTCACCACCTCAATTGTATTGGGAGATTTCACAAAATATACAAACCTATCTGAATTGTTGTTAATCGTTGCGGAGTATATCATCCCAATTCTTTCCATTCGTCGGGTATCAAATCCGAGTGCATGTGCAATGTCGTGTGCGGCCATGCGAACCAAACGCCTCGTCTCGCCAATCTCACTCGGGAGGAAGTTCTTCACAGCGGAAGTCGGGCCACGCCCATAACCGTAAGCGCAAATTTTCACAGACTCATTGCTCTTCTTGTTAGTGGTCACATAAAGCACAAAATCTGCCCCAGGGACACCTGTACTGTGGTGCCCTTCAGGCGGTTTGAAGAACGAGCAAGGTGCACCATCCTCAAACAATGTTTTATGAAAAACCAGATTTTCCTGCAGAGGATGCACTGAGAGACGCTCACTGTGCAGCTTGATGGCGGCAGGGAGGAGCTTCTCCACAAGGATCTTCTTCATATCTGCTGTAATAAGGGTCTCCTTACTGCAATGCTCAGTTGCATCCGGATACACGAGTTCAACATGACCAGGCATAAATGTATCCCCGCGAAATGTTTTCTCTCTGGCCTGTGCCGCCCTGTCCTTGCACTTCTCCACTGCGGCATCCACAGCCTCTGCAGAGACGTGGATGCGGATTGGCTGCCAGTCCTTACCCTCCTTTGTGGCGATGGTGTACTTCTCTTCCAACTTCTGATCCTTGGTAGGCAGCTCTCGCACAACAGAAGCTGGTGATGAGATTTCATCATCCCCATCACTGCCCCCTTCACCTTGCTGTGCGCTTCCGACACTC
>NW_021639844.1:132224-135772 GCF_002087225.1 Trypanosoma theileri
TCATCCTCTCCGCTGTGATCCTGTTCTTGTGGCCGCACTCGTGTGTGTCGCTATTGTTGATGCTGGGCAAATCCGACACCTTTTTGGAGCACTCCGTGAATGCCTTCTCCACCTTGTCCTTGTGCACGTGAATGCGGATTGGCTGCCAGTTGTCAGTGTCACTCTCGGCGGCGACGGTGTACGTGTCCTGGGCAGCGCGTCCGGCCCGCGGCAGGTGCCGCACAACAGNCGTGTGGTTAGCAATGTAGCTTGATTGGTTAGCTTTTCTAGTCCGTGCATAACAGGCGCAACAGAGAAGGGAGGGAGAGAAAAGTGCGAAAGAAAAGAAAAGAAAGAAAAAGAAACCCATTATGCAGAGAATACGAGAGAAAGAGGCATGAAATCAAACACATTCACACAAACAATGACAACCCCACACGCACACAGCAGTGCATTTACGTTTCCCTAAAAATGTAAAAAGAAAAAATCCCACCCCATAAGACTTGCATAATTCCCCAATGAAATGAAGCCGAAGCGTGACTGCACCAGCCACCGTCGTGACGCCCACTGTCCTTATGTAAATTTCACACTTCCCAGCTCCGCGTGGGTGCGTGCACTCCGGATGGATGCATGTTCCAACAAGATTATTCAATAATTTTTCACCCCAAGTTCGTGTGTAGACGCGCCCACAGAAAGCAATAAAAAATATAATATCTTTTTCCCTTCAGCAAAGACGTGCTGAGCCGAAATCTCAAGAATTGGGAAAAATCTCCAAAGGGACCTGTGGTCCCGAAGCACAAAAAAAAAATTAAAAGAAAAGAAAGCATTCCGCCCAATGTGCTCTCTCAATCTCTCTCTCTCTCTCTCTGGGTTCAGTGCACAGCGAGGTGCGTGTGTGCCCCGTTATGGGGTCACCAGAATGGCAACAGCGAGACACAGTAAAGCAAGAATCGAAGTCATGAGTGTCGTTGTACTGCTGCTGTCAAGGCCGCCGTTGGCCCGAAAATGCTCACGGTACATGGCGCGCTCCTCCTCGGTGAGGTGTTCCACTTCGGGTGGTAACATGTAGCCATGAAAACTCTTCGGTAGGTCCTTGCCCTTGTCAGATCGTGTACTTGCTGCACTGCTGCTGCCGTGGGTTCCTGTACTCTCTTTGATATCGACAGGCGTAAACACGGTGACGCCGGCTGAACTCGGCTCCCTTGAGCATACCTCACTGTATTTGGGGCACTGAATCTTTCCCCCGCTGAATGCAGACCCCGTTACATCAATCGTTTGTCCTTGAGGACACAAGTGCCAGGTTTCGTCGTCCTTGTACTGCACGCGTACAGTATCATTGTCACACTTCACATTTGCACAAATGCCTTGAACAGATTTGTATGATAATGTACCGTTCTTAACCTTCAGCGATTCGGTTGTCAGGCACCGCGACTGTGGTCCCAGGCGGCTGCCGGGCATCAGCTCTTCATTTCCGCCTTCACATGCAGTTGTTGGGGACGTCTGGACAACAGGCCAATAGGGTTTGTACCACTTTGTTTCCTTAGGATAGTCATCCGGGGTAGAGATTCTGTCGCCGTGCACCGCATGTGAGAAATTCGTCCTCGCACATATCCCAAGCCCAAAGCGATCCGACGTGCACTGCAGCATATTTGGTTCCTCCTTACAGAGTATTTTGGAATGCGATTTTTTAAGTTTTTCCTCCTCATATTTTCTGAATACAAGACATTTTCCGCCCTTACCCCAGCTCATCGACTCAGCCATGCTGAAATTGGCTTGGTAGAACTTCATATCATGGAACGTTGCAAGAGTCAGCGCTGTATAAAACATGCCGGAGCTCTCATCACCGTACGTACTCATCAGCTCATCCTTTGCTATACGGCGATTCCAGTGCGAGGATGGGACCGTGTTGGATTCCATGTCCAAACGCATGCCATTTGTGCTATTCTCGCACGCGTAGTGTTTCCTCACCACCTCTTTTGTATTGGGAGATCTCACAAAATAAATTAAACCACCGGAACTCATTGTGGAATTGCTGCTCCGCTTGGGTCTGTATATCATCCCAATTCTTTCCATTCGTCGGGTATCAAATCCGAGTGCATGTGCAATGTCGTGTGCGGCCATGCGAACCAAGCGCCTCGTCTCGCCAATCTCACTCGGGAGGAAGTTCTTCACAGCGGCAATCGGGCGATGACCATAACCGTAAGCGCAAATCTTCACAGACTCATTGCTCTTCTTGTTAGTGGTCACATAAAGCACAAAATCTGCCCCAGGGACACCTGTACTGTGGTGCCCTTCAGGCGGTTTGAAGAACGAGCAAGGTGCATCACCCTCAAACAATGTTTTATGCAAAACCAGATTTCCCTGCACAGGATGCACTGAGAGACGTTCACTGTGCAGCTTGATGGCGGCAGGGAGGAGCTTCTCCACAAGGGTTTTCTTCTTATCTGCCGTAATAAGGGTCTCCTCACTGCAGTGTTCAGTTGCTTCTGGATACACGAGCTCAACGTAATTAGGGTCAAATGTATCACCACGGATATTTTTCTCAGTGGCCTTTGCCGCCCAGTCCTTGCATTTCTCCACTGCGGCATCCACAGCTTCTGCGGAGACGTGGATGCGGATTGGCTGCCAGTCTTGACCCTCCCTTGTGACGATGGCGTATTTTTCTGCCAACTCGTCACCCTTGGTAGGCAGCTCTCGCACAACAGAAGATGAGGTTGCTTCTTCCTCATCATCACCACTGTTTTCGAATATGCCGGCGTCATTGCTATCTTCACCTTGCTCTGCGCTTCCGACACTCTCATGGCCATCCTCACTCTTTTCAGTTTCCTTGTTCTCAACAGCGTCGTCAGGAGTGATCTCCGGCAGACCCGTGCACACCTCGTGGTACTTGGGGCACACGATCATTCCCTTGCTGAATACGGATTTCTCCGAGGGTTTGATGTTTTCACCGTCAGGACATTCGTACCAATTATCATCACCCTTGTACTGCACCATCACCGTGTTGTTCTCCCCGCACCTCACATTCGCGCAGATGTCGCCCATGGGCTTGTTCTCTGCAGACGGTTCCTTCAGCTCCAGCGACTCTCCCTTCAGGCACCGTGACCGTGGGCCCAGGAGACTGCCGGGCATCTGCGTGGAATCACCATCTTCGCACGACGTTGATGCAAGTGGTTTGATCGCGGGGCAGTGGTTCATCAGCTCGCTGCTGGGCGCACCGACCTTTGGCTTCTCAAAGAAGCGATAGCGCTCGGGAAGGCGCTGGTCGAAAGTGCGCACTGTGCACTTGCCAAGCGCAAAGCGGTCAGACGTGCACTGCAGAGCCGTTTTCGACTCCGTGCAGAACATGTTGGGGTACTCGGTAACGCCCTTTTTGACGCACTTGTCGGTGAGGAAACTGCAGCCGGCATTCTTGCCCCAGCTCATCGGTTCCGCCATGCTGAGGTTTGCTTTGTAAAATTTCATGTCCTCAAATATTGATAGCGTCAGCGTCGTGTAGAACATGCCAGACACATCACCAATGAACACGCTCATCAGCTCGTCCTTCGCGTCGCGCCGCTCCCAGTGCGAGG
>NW_021639844.1:136471-141607 GCF_002087225.1 Trypanosoma theileri
ACTCTCGGCGGCGACGGTGTACGTGTCCTGGGCAGCGCGTCCGGCCCGCGGCAGGTGCCGCACAACAGCAGCGGGCGATGCGCCATCAGCGAGCGCAGGGCACGCGCAGGCGCAGCACAGCACCAGCAGCAGTAGCAGCGCAACGCACACAGGGTGACGCATGTCAGGGACGGTCGTCTCCTGCTTGCTGATGTATGTGTTTGTACTTGTGGTTAGCAAAGTAGCTTGATTGGTTAGCTTTTCTAGTCCGTGCATAACAGGCGCAACAGAGAAGGGAGGGAGAGAAAAGTGCGAAAGAAAGGAAAAGAAAGAAAAAGAAACCCATTATGCAGAGAATACGAGAGAGAGGCACGAAATCAAACACATTCATACAAACAATGACAACCCTACACGCACACAGCAGTGCATCTTTTTTTTCATTTTCTGTACATTTTTTTTTTTACATGTGGACTACACCTTGTTGGAAAAATGTAAAAATAATTTTCATGTTCAGAACGAGTTTCTAATCAGTCGTTTCTTATTTTATTCCATTTTCGTTTATCTTGCTTTTTTTTTTTCTTTTCTTTTTTTTGCATATCTGTTAGTTGTGTTGCTTCTGTTTTACCCTTCGCATTACCAAGGTACATACATACCGGCAAATGTATATATTGTACATCTGAGTTACACATTACTCAACAAGACGGTAGGAAACATCGTAGTGACCAGGTCCTGGTGCACGTGGATTTTTGCGTTGCCAACGCTCGGATTGCAGTCTATGTCCACAGAACTGTGTTTCCTTTGTGATTTGCTTCTCAAATACCGGCACCAACTTGGACGGTTGTTGTTGATTGACATCATACACCACAGGTGCACCGCAACCGCTGGTGGCGAATATCTTTGCACGTTTCTCACGTGAGACTTGTGTTTCCATCATGGGATTGCCGGTGAGGCGGGGTTCAACGAGTGCGCGTTTGCTGGTGTCGTAAGAGAGATCATGTGCTCTAGGTAGTGTTGGTGGTGGTAATGTGGAGTATGGGTTTCCAAAATCTGTGGTACGATCTCTTCGTGGTTTTACCCATTTAAGATTCGGTATCTCTCCAATCTCTGTTGGATGTGGATTGTGCAGCGGAGCGTGTCCAGGTGCGGTTGGATGAATACTTACAGCTGGAATGCTTTTTTCCACATGTTTGAGTTCAACCTCCATAGGGGCTTCTGGTACTCGTTGTAGAGTTGTAATAGGACGACCCATCATTGTAGCAAAACGTGGAATCTTCTTTGCCTCACAATGATCAAATAATCTGCGTGGGAAATTGGGATCACATTCAATAGAGACTGTGGTATTAGGAGCTTTTTGTATACTTTGTTGTTGTTGTCGTTGTTGTTCGTCAAGAGAAACTTGTGGTGCCATCCAAACCACACGTGTTCGTGGTCGTACAAGGTTAAGTGCATCATCTACACTCACAAATTCTGGTGATTGTTGATATGGTGGTGGTTTATTTAACCAATGTGCAGCACGACTACTCTCACGGTCCATACAAACAACACGATGTGGATGCTGTGAAATATCTCCTGCAAGATTATACATACCAACGGTGGCATTGGATGACATACACTCATGTCGACGTTCATTAAGTGTAACATCAAACTTAACTGGACAAGGGGTTCGTTTAACAGTTGAGCGTACATCTGCATATGGGAAGTAATCCAAATCTTTCGCCGCACTACAGGTAGAAGGTAGAGAACGTGGAGTTTTAGATAGAAACATAGAACTCCCCTGTACACCTGGTGTAGTTTTTCTCGGTGTACTGGACTCCGGTGCAGGTGTTGGGGCTGCCGTATCTGGAATAGGAACAGCACCTCTTGTTGCCGATAAACTTTTAAATGTTGTTGCCATAAAGTTATTATCTTTTGTACCTTCCATGACCATCGTTGCCCCGTGTGGAGGTGTTTTCTGTGAATCGGTATCACGTTCCACACTCTTTTCATTTTCCGTTGAAGATGCACGACTTTTCTGTGGGGCGGCCGATTCTCTTGCTTCCATATATCCACCCACCACACGCGGCTCTACTTGTGTATACCGCACATGATAAAAACCAATATCCGGCTGACGTACACCAGGAAGTTTTCTCGGTGTTTTAAATCGCTCTGTTGTGAGAAAACTGGATGTCCCTGTTGGTGGGGATTGTTTTTCGGATGTACCATCATCCAAATGTAATGATCTTGCCGAGAGTGGACAAATCGTTTCTGCGGGTTGTGTAGAAGGTTGAGTCGTGACCATGGTTTCATCCATGATATTAGTGGCGGCAAATACAGAAGCGGCTGTCCAATGATCGCGAGCCACATCATCTGGAATGGCGGCGACATCAATTAATCGATTCGCTGCAAGAGCACAGAGTGTTGGTTCTAATTGACGTGTATCGTCTGGATGTGGGGCACTTTCCTTCGCAGCTTCCGCCAACCGTGCGGCCCGAAGGGCATCAATACGATAAGGACGAAAACTGCTGATCAACTCATCATCATCGGCAATTTGTTTAATGGTTTCTATGGTGGGAATCATACCCACAATGGTATTATACCCCGCACCACCAATCTTTGTACCGCCCAAATCTCTGTGTCCCTCATCTGCCGTCTTTGTGAAGGATGGGGCCAGTGTGCGAAGTTCTGGCAATAATAATTTGCGTTGGGCGGCAACATCCCACGCCGCCTGTTGTTCCCGCTGTAATAACAACATCCGATCCCGTTCTTTGCGGGCGGCGGAATATGTCTTTAGTGGAGAGCCGGTGATCATATGAGCATGAGCGCGGCTGGCGTCCATCATGCGGCCAACGTGGCTTTGGCTTGGCTGAGCGGCGGCCATTATGCGGCGGAGGGTCTTGGGATCATCCACCGCCGTTTCTGTGAGGGCCATTTAATATATATGTATATAAATGATAGAGAATGGGAGTGATAATAAGAAGAATAGAAACTAGTGAGAAAATGTGGAATGAGGTTCTTTTTTTTTTTTCTTGTTGTTGTTCCCTTTCGTTTTTTTTTTCTTTTTTCTATATATTTATTGCTATTATTATTCAGAAATATAAGGTTTGCTGTATATGTTTTGATGTATGAATATATGTATATATATACCTCAGAAATGTGAAGAACGGAGGAGTAGCCTTCACAGGCGTAGTTAAACTATTAATATAACTTCTACTAATGTATGTATATATAGAGGTATAAATAGAAATGAGAGAAAAAAAAAGGAGGAAAAGAGAAAGAAATTCAACAACGTATATAAGAAGAGAAACAGACAGAAAGAAAGAAAGACAGAGAGCGGCAAACAAATAAAGAGAGAGTGAGAGTGGGAAAGAACGCAGAATCACAGAGGTAATAAAAAAAGATCAAAGAAGAAATAATAGGAATACGTCCATAAGCGTATATATATATATATATATATATATATATATATATATATACAAGAAAAAGGGGTGTAAAGAAAAGATAATAAAAAGACAGATAGACAGATAGAAACATACAAGCGAACAAAAGAAAAATGTTGAGAATACTCCTATACGAAATAAATAAAGAAAAAGAACGATCATAGGAGTAAAGGTTTTTGGCATTAGTTCCACTCACTTCCATTCTTTTTTTTCTCTTTTCTTTGCTTCTCCCGCTACACATGCGTACATTCCCTTTTCTCTCTTTTTTCTTTCCTTCTTTCAATTAAAAGAAACAGAACTAATGATGAAAAACGAAAATAAAAAAAAAAGATAAAAAAGAGACATAACAAACCTATCCCATCAATAAAAGGATACTAACACACACTGAAAATGTTTGACAACTTATTCTTCATAGAACAATGCGGAAAAAGCAGAAATAAAAAAAAAAGATAAAATTTGAGAAAAAAAAAGAAAGAAGAGAAATCGTATTGACACAGGTAAATCCACGCACGCACAGTTAAGAAGAAAATAAACAAAACATACAAGCCGACAGAGGTCAAAGAAAGAAATTTAAAAGGAGATAACACCTTCCATATATATATATATATATATATATATATATATATATATACAAAAGAAATGAAGGGAGGAGAGAGATAGAGAGAGATGTGGGGAGAAACTTGCGAAATATCACACCTTTTTTTATTTCTTTTCTAATAAATGAGTAAATGTATGTACTCATCTATATGAACGTCTTCACTCCATTCATTGTTCCTATTCTTTTACCCTATATCTATACATATATACATACATATATAGATATATTATCTTTCTCTGTGTTAAAGGAAAAAAAAACAACTCATTTACGAGGAAGTGCTGTGAACAGCATGAAGGATGTGCATAAGAAGAAAAGAGAGAGAGAGAGAGAAAGAGAGAGAAAAGTGAGTCCACACACAAATAAAGACACAAGCCTTCTAATATATATATATATATATATATATACAGTGATTATAATGAACAGTCTGAGAAACAGTAAAGAATTCCAATGTAATGCCACAACTCTCTCCATTTTCTTACTTTCATAGATACAATTCAAAATCGCAATGAAAGGCATTAAAGAAAAAGAAAGAAAAAAAAAAAAAAACAGAATAGTAAGATATACAAAAAAGGAAGAGAGAGAGGAAAAAAAAGGGAATCAGTATGAAAAAAGAAGAAAAGAAAAAGTCATATAGAAACAAAAAGCAGAGAATACAAATAAAATTGAGTGGTGTTTACAACAGAAAGGCTGTTTGTTTCCTTTCTCTTTTATCCATGTATTTTTTTTTTCCTTTTTGTTTTGTATATCTACGAAGAGATCAATTGAAAAAGAAAGAAAGGAAGAAAAAAAAAAAAAAAACAGCACTCATTTTTCTTTTCTTTCCTTTTTATCCTCAAAATTTAGTATTTTCACTTGTTTACCTCATACCATCCTATTCCTGTTTGGTGCTAATAATTATTATTCCTTTTTTTTTCTTTTCTTTTTTCTTTTTACTGTTGGTTCTTCACAAAGTCTCTTGTGTGTACTTTCTACAGTTACTTCACCTCTCAAGAGTTCTCTTTTTCGTTTTTTCATTTTTTTTTTTTTGTTTGCTACTGTAGAGTGAGAATGATCACACCCTTTTTTGATAGTTATTTTTTGTGTTCATTCATTCCTTCTTTCTTTTATTCATATATATATATATATATATATATATATATATAT
>NW_021639844.1:141731-149951 GCF_002087225.1 Trypanosoma theileri
TTTTTTTTTTTCTGTTTCTTTTTTTTTTTGTCGCTCTTTTTTTTTTTCCTTCTCTCCGTATTTATGTACGTAAATAATAGACGAGTTTGTGTGTTCTTTTTCTTTTCTTATATATTCTTTTCTTCTCTTTCTTACTATTATTATTACTTGTGATACACGTGCAACTGTTCTAACGTGTGTTTCTTCTTTTTTTTTTTCTTTTTTGGTATTCTCCCTCTTTGCCTTTTTTTTTCCCTCTTCACGTCCATACATGAAAACACAGCCGCACAGGAACAACTAGATAGATAGTATACGCCTCATACATACAAATATATATATATATATATATATATTAGATAGCTATATAAATAGATAGAGAAAAATAAAGAATACACGTCCTCACCTACACCCCCCACCCCCCTAATCATCCACACATATAGATAGATGGATACAAACACTACGATGTGAAATCCACCCACTCATGCCTTCATCAAAGTACCTTTCCTCTCTCTCTCTCTTCTTTTCTTTCCGTTTTTCGTTTTTTTTTTTTTTCTCTCTTTCCTTTTTTAAAAACACTCCGCAATGGCACGTACGGTGAGGAGTACATCCATAAAAGAGTTATACAATGGCACTGGTGCCAGTAACAACATATCCGGTGGTTGGTGATTCACCAGTACACCTTTATCCGCCAATTGTCGTTCCATAATCTCCGCATCACTATCCCCCACCGCTCCACAATCATAAGACTCCTGTGCCGTTATTCCCGATGCTAATTTGTGTGGAAGAATACGAATGGAGAGTTGTGCCCCGCGTTGATTGGGATCCACTGGGGTGATGACCTCCACCACAGCCGGTGGGAGTAATTCCCCCAGTAATAATTCCAAATACGCCGTTAACAACATAGACTTCTCCCGCAATGGTCCCATGCCAATAGCCGCCATTAGCCGCAGACTCGGCAATAGTGCCATCATGCCAAGGACGGGCACGTTACTAATTTGAAATCCCGCCGCCCCCTCCGCCGGCTCAAATGTGCGGTGTAAACTCTTCCGCAGTCGCCGGTCGTGGCCCCACCATCCACGCAATCCCTTCAGTTCATTACCCGCAAGTGTGTGTTTACTGTGCACAAAGGCCCCACCAAGATTACCAGGTCCACTGTTTAAATACATACAGGTAGACCAATAGGCAAAATCCACATCCCATTCATGTAAACGTAATGGTACATTTCCAGCAGCATGAGCACAATCCACACCAATAATAACACCACGTGCATGCGCTGCCCGCACTAATGCGGGAATATCCACAAGTTGTCCCGTAATGAAATGTACAGCACTTACCAAAAGAACCGCAATCTCCTCTCCACGTTTCTCAAGTATGGAAATAAACTGTTCTGTTGGAATAGGAACAGGCGTACTTTCCCACATTTCATGTCCAGGTGCCCCAACAAAAAGAAGATCTTCCGCAACATTCATTCCACGAGCTTCTAATTGTGAAGTGAGGGCGTGTGTATTACTTGGGAATGAGTGATTCTCCACCACAATCTTTCGTCGTTTCCCCTTTGGTTTATAAAAAGCCATTAACATAAGATGTAAATTCACACCTTGGGAATTCATGGAAACCACCTCACTCTCCTGTGCTCCCACAATAGAAGCCATTTCTTTTCTACCCAAACTATCCAACTCCACCCAAGGATTTGGATGTCTGTATTCCCCCAACACACCCAACTCCCGCCATTTCTTTAAAGCCCCACCAACACCAGACTCTACATCCCGGTGCTGCAGGCCAAGGGCATTACTGCATATATACACATAATCCGATCCATCACGTTGTTTGGGAATATAATAAGAATGACGGTGTTCCTGCAGGGGATCATTGCGGTCCATATACTCCGCAAAGTCATTCTCTGTGATGGAGAGAGACTCCATTCGGGCAGTGCTAAGTAATTTCTCAGCAGCGTTATTACGCATTCTTGCTTTCTTTCTTTCTTTTTACTTTTTTTTTTTTTTTTTATATTCCCCCACTTTTCCTCCCTATAATAATAATAACAACAACCACTTTGGGTTTTGGTTTGTTTGACAATATTATAATTTCCTTTTTTTCTCTTGTACTATTTTTTTCTTTTATTATTCTTTTTTTTTTTTTTTTTTGTGTGTGTGTATTGTACGCAACAAACTTTGTAATACTATAATAATAGGTATTCCTCTCACTCTTCTTCTTTTCTTTTCTTTTCTTTTCGTTCCTTCTAGGTATTTGCACGCAATATTTGTACGTGTACCCCTTTTAACGCTGTTTTTTTTTTTTTTTTTTACGTATAACTGACACTCTCTCTTTCTCTCTTTCTGGTTCTTTGCTTGTTTATTCCTCTGAGTGTCTTTTCTTCTTTTGTTTGTTTGTTTTTTCTTTTTCTTCTTTGTCGCTTTCCTTCCACTGTGAGAGTGGAATGTGACTTTGCTTCTTGATCCTACGCTATACATATACACACACAAATAAGTAAGAAAGAAAGAAAGAAAAATAATAACAAAAAGAAAAAAGATCATTTATTTACTTTCTTCAAAAAAAAAGAAAAAACATTTCATTATATTCCATATATATAAATATATATATGGGTAGATGTAGTATATATGATATTATATTAATATTATATGTACATATATATATAGAAACAACCACATAAGGTTAAAAAGAATCGTAAAATAGAGAGAAAAGCAATAAATAAATATGTACGTATTCATCCACTTTTTTTCCTTTTTTCGTTTTTATCAAAAATCCAAATAAAAAAAAAAAACACACAAGCAAATGGTAACAGTAATCATAATAATCATAGTAATAACAGAAGAAGAAGAAGCCAAACAAACAAAAAAAAAATCCCCACCCAATATTTCCTTTTATATATATATATATATATATATATATATATCCCATACTCTCTCTCTATTTAGTTATAATCTCCCTTCAAACTCCCGTTCCATTCCCATTCCCTCTTGTTCTTCTTCATCTGTGAACTTTGTGCAGCCGTCGGGAATCCCCCAACGCAAGTCTTCCCAAAACTTCACCGCAAATGCATGTAAATACCACGCCACTGTTTGTTTATATCCCTCTTCAAATGGTACTTCCTGCCGCCAACCCAACTCCTGCAGTTTATCCACATTAATACAATAACGTTCATCATTAAAGTCACGATCTTTTACAAATACGATATGTGCTGCTAATTCTTCAGCTGTTGGTTCCCGAAATTCCTTTTCTAATTTTTTATTATTTTTGTTCTGAAGATGATCATCATCAACGTTATTATTATTATTATTATTATTATTATTATTATTATTAGTAGTATTAGTATTATTATTATTATTTTCCTTCTCTTTTTGCCAATCTTTTGCATTTCGCATAGGTGGTACATACTTCAATGTCAATCGAGCCACATCCATCACACTCACTTCATCATGAGATCCAATATTATACACATCCCCAATATATCCACGGTTAATAATTGTAATAAAGGCTCTGGCCACATCACTGGCATGTATAAAGGTTCGTTTATTACTACCATTTCCCTGAACAGTCATTTTCTTCCCTGCATTCATCAGCATAATAAATCGTGGAATCAATTTCTCTGGATATTGATAAGGTCCATATACATTATTCCCTCGAGTAATAATACATGGAAGTCCAAAAGAAATATGATATGATTTTACAATATACTCTACTGCAGCTTTTGTAGCGGCGTAGGGATTTGTTGGATTTAATGTTCCCTCTTCCTTTTTAGAATCCGTTACTTGTCCATACACTTCATCTGTGCTCACATGTATAAACTTCTCTACTCGTCCATATGTTCTCGCACACTCTAAAAGGACATGTGTTCCAAATACATTATTATGTGTAAAGGAAAGACTATTACCAAAACTGTTATCTACATGACTCTGCGCTGCAAAATTAATAATTGTATCAATATCATAATGATCTAATAAATGCATAATAAGATCAGAATTGGTAAGATTTCCCCGTATAAAATGATAATATGGACTATCTGGGTTTTCAATAGATTTAAAATTACTGCAGTAATCCACCTTGTCAAGATTGTAAACATGCACATTCGGGTGTTCTCGCATGAAGAGATTGATGAAATTACTGCCAATGAAGCCAAGACCGCCAGTGACGAGAAGATGCCGCAGCGGCCGATTGTCCGTCAGTCGCGTACGCCGCAACTCCGCATCCTCCGGCCGGCGAAACATCCACAATAATAATAATAATAATAATAATAATAATAATAATAATAATAATAATAATAATAATAACAGCAATATATATATATATATATATATATATATATTTATCTATATATATATATGAGTAACTAACTAAAACAATAAAAAAAAAAAAGAGGAGCCAGCAAAACAAGCTCACTACTGCTACTATGAATGATAGCCCCCTTTTTTTTTAATTCCCCTTCCTTCCTGTTACTATTATTATTAAGATGAGTATATATATGTATATACATATATAGAATATTCAACGGAAAAATAAAAGGAGGAAGAAAATAATGTGAGAGAAGAAAAATGAAAAAAGAGAAGAGACATATGGGCGAGAATGCCTAAAGATGAATAGAGGAAAAAAGAAAACAAAAAAAAGAAAAAAAGAACTTATGATCAAAAAAAAAATAATTTTTTTTTTTTGTATTCTTCTTTATATATATATAAATAATAAAAAAAAAAGGAGAATTGAAAAGAACAAACAACAGGGAACGGAGAACCCCAAAGAAGAAGAAAAATGAAAAAAAGAGAAGGGAATAAGGAATAATAAGAAGAAAAAAAAGAGAACTATATATATATATATATATATATATATATATCCATCCTTTTTATCCTCTTTTACTTATTCACATCCCTTCCTCTTCTTTATCCTCATCATCATCATCTTATTTTTTTACTTGCTACCGGCGTTCTTCTTGGCGTGTGAGCGGGCAGTGACGGTGATCTTCTTCACGGATGGGTGAATAGAGCGCTCGATCTTGTCCGCCTTCTTCTTGTCGGCGATGACGAGTGTGTAGAGATAACGGCTGCAGCGCACCTTGAACTTTGTTTGCTTGTCGTTGTGCTTCACCTTCACACAGCGGGCATCCTTGCGGGAGCAGATGGAGAGAAACTCCTTCAGGTTCTTGATTTCACGGGGCATAGTGATAACGGTTTGGTTTGGTTTGGTTTAGTTTGGTTTAGTTGTTTCTCTAGCTGCTAGGTGAATCTACACACACACACACACACACAAAGGTTGAAGTGTCTGTTGGTAAAAATGTAAGTCCCTTCGTTCTCCTTTAATAATAATAGTAATATACCAGTGAAAAGAGAGAAAAGAAAAAAAAAGAAGAGAAGAGTTATTAATATATATATATATATATATATATATATATATATACAGATGGGATAAAAGAATAAATAAGAGAACCCACCCCAAACACACACACAGACACAGATATTTATATATATAGAAGATATTAAAAAGTAAAAAGAAAAGAAAAGTATTAAAATTGTTTCACATTGTTTTCTTCTCCTCGCTAAAACAGTTACACAAGTTCTCAAATAATAATAATAAATAAATAAATAAATAAATAACATTTAAAAGTATCTATCTTTAATATTAATAGACCTACCCTTTTTTGGGGACGGGCCTGTTTACTCCAATCTTCACTTCAAAAAGAATATATATATATATATATATAAACATAACATTTAGGAGTAGATAAACCAACACCAGCGAAAAGTTACTCAGGCTTTGAGAATTATTGAATTTTATTTTTTATTCTTCTATATATATATATATATATATATATATATATATATAACCAAGATTTCTATGATAGCATCATCATTCTAATTCCCATAGAGAGAAGCAAGAATAAAAACATCAACAATGAATAACAAAAAGAAAAATAATAAAAAAAAAAAAGGTGTTCTATACAATTCTATTCAAGGTAGACATCCAACAAGGACCTCCACCCGCACCGCACCTCTCCGTGTGTACACACACAGAAAAGTAATATTATCACCCACCAAATACATTTATTTCACATATCTATTCCATATATATATATATATATATATATATATATATAGTGTATACATTTATATAAAGAACTAAACTCCCACAATAACTGCCAATTCTTGAAGAGCCTCTGCAAGACGATTCTCTGCCCCATCGCTGCGTGTAGTGAGTGCCCGTGTGAGGGTCTCTGTTGGCCACGCAGTGGTGAATGCAAAGACATCATCGCCACCGCGTTTCTGCGGACGTGTGAGAACTCCAACATCTGCGAATCCATCAATGGCAGCGGCAATACCAGCGGGAGTCATCGCAGGGAAACGACGACGAGCCATAAGTGCGGTGTACAGTCGATGAACAGCCCGCATCGTAAAGGTCCCAGGCTCCATTAATGAATTATGTATATTCATATTATTATTATTATTATTATTATTATTATTATTATTATTATTATTATTATGTGTAGATCGACGTGTGGGTGGTGGGACTCCAGTTACGGTGGACTGTGCCAATTGTTTATCCCGCTGCTGTCGCTGTGCCAACACCACCAGACAACTGAGTACATACAGCATCTGCTCTGGCATATTAGAAACATATGTAAATACATGATCCGAGACAGCAGCAGGTCCACGTAATACTTTCTGACTCTGTGCTAATGTTACCACCGTCGTCGTAGTAGGAGTAGTATTCTTATTATTAACATTCTTACTATTATTCTTATTATTATTATTAATATTCATATGTGTATGAGAGAGTGCGGCTGGTGGAGAGATGGCACTATTCACAGCTCCCGCATGTGTACTACTACTCACACTACTCGCCGTACTGTACCGTCGTGGGGTTTCTTCCATCTGCACAGCGGCCCGTTGTGTGGGTGATGGACTCTGCAGTTCCTGTTGAGCCGTATAAACTAATCGTCTACACATCGCAGCAACCTGCCGTACATCTCCAGAGTATTCCAATATGGCTTTCTTGGCAATATATGCAATTAGACCAGGACTGAGTTGGACATCTTGTCGTTCCGCATTTGTAAAGTCTGCACTTGCGACAATACGGGCTCCAATACGTTCTAATGTTTCCACACTGTAAGCCTCAAAGGGAAGTTCTTTTAATAACATGTGAGGAACATGAACTAACTCGCGTTGATTAGATATAAAGATAAGAGCTAATTGAGAGGATAACTCCACTGAGAGGGCAGACAAGGCAGTTAATACTCCACGAGCAGCCGCTCGCACATATTCCACTTCATCCAATGCGAATATATGTAATGGCGTTGTTGAAGAAGTTGTTCCTTTTCTCTTTCCCACAACAGAGAGTATAGACATATTATCTCTATCTTCTTCCTCTTCTTCTTCCTCTTTTGTATTTTTCTGCCGACGTTTAGATGCTGTCATTTCTTTAGGGAGTGTTTCTATCCGCTGCATTAACTCTCGTGTATGTATATCCATACGTGGCTGGGCTGTGCGGAAACTACTGGCGAGCGCATCACACAACTGCTGAGAGGACATATCGGCACAATTCACATAATGACACTGCACTCGCCGTTGTTTTCCCAATCCTTGTATGAGTGCTGTGGACTCCATCGCACTTTCCTGAAAGGCATCTTCTAAAGAAAGGGATACTCTCCCATTAGCCGCTCCACCTTCTTCTTCTTCTTCCATACTGCTCTTATTATTATTATTATTATTATTATTATTATTATTATTTTCTTCACGTTGTCGCTTTACAGCTTGTCGCTTAGCGGCTGGTGAGTTCTCTTCATTTCCTCCTTTCACGGAACGTTTTTCTTTATTAGCCGCATCGGCCGCGGCTTTATCAAATGCCATTGGGCGATGAGTAACTCTTCGCATTGCCCGATGAATGGTGGATGTTTTCCCACAGCCGCAGGCCCCAAAGACAAAGAGAGATTTACAATGTGTTAATGAGAGACGTTCTTCAATAAAGCGATGGACCTCATTATATTCACGCTCTCGACCAAGCAGGGGAGTGTTTTCCATTTTGGGGAATGTAATATAGATAAGATAAGAAAAGAAAAAAGTAAAGTTTGCTTTATTTCTTTCTCTCTCTTTCCCTGTATGTATTCAATGTGAATTCTTCTCCCTTATATGCTTTTTTTTTTTCTTTTCTTTATTTCTTTGTTTTTTTTCTATAATTGTCACCTCCGTCTTGATTTCTCGTGAGAAGAGACTTTATGAGTTGTATATATATATATATATA
>NW_021639844.1:150461-155695 GCF_002087225.1 Trypanosoma theileri
AAAAAAAAAAAGGATAACCACAAGAGGTAGCAAAGAAGAAGAAAAACAAAAACAAGAAAAAGAGGATTTGTTCAAAAGACAGATATGTAGTGTTGATGCATAAAGAAACAAACAAACAAACAAAAAAAAGAGAGTATACAAACAAAAAAAGAAAAAAAGAAAAAAAAAGGAAAAAAAAACAGATATATACATCATATCCATACAGTCTCAGTCTGTCTTCTCTTCACCCTTTTTATTTTTTTTCTTTTTTTTTCGTTTTTCACCTGTATTTACCTATTTTCCTTTTCTCTTCTCTTCTTCTCCTTATTCCATCATTTTTTTTTTGTTGTTGTTGTTCTTGTTTTCTCTTACCATTACATTTCTCTCTTCTTTTGGTAATTCTCCATTAACTCCACCTTTTTTTCTTTTCTTTTCTTTTCTTTCTTTACACCTCACTCCATCTTCTTCTTTTCTCTCTCTTTATTCCCCCTTTCTTTTTTCCATTGGAGTCCACTTCACCGATTCGAAAAACTCCCCAAATACGCACATTACTACTCTTCTGATATATATATATATATATATATATATATATTCTTTCTCTATTAATCTCTCTCTCTCTCTCTTTCTCTTTTCTTAAAATATCGTGAGTGCCGCAAACACTGCATAAAAGAGAAAAATAGGATACATAATAAGATACCGTTGTCTCTCCATGGAAAGTCCATTTACAAACATAGACGTCGCACACCACGCAGACCAGAAAACAATTAATAACGCCGGCAACAACATTGTTTTCCCAACATATCCAAACATCCAATACAATAAAGATTGAAAGGCCGCAAGCACCACACTTGGGATAAGACAATACCCTAATGCACTAATCACAAACTGCAGAGATACACCGTGATCTGTCATTAATGTGAGCAGTACTTTTGTAAAGATAATACCCAACACAGAATGACTGTAAATAGTACTAAACTGCAATTTCCCCCGCAGTGAGAGAAGAAAGGCTAATGTAATCGCAAACACCACCGGACCCGCAAGATCTGTATCCTCCACTGCCTCTTGAGACATGGATTTAAATGGATTTAACACCGCTAACGCCTTACTGCGAATGTGTTGAGGGAATATACCTAATTCCTGCAATAGTGGAATATCATCTTCTGGATAACCAAAGCGAATGCGATGAAGTGGAATAGATTCCACCGCTGCGGTATTTCCACCATATGTATTCACATTCATCTCATCCTGCGGTAATAACATGTTTAGTATATGCGAAACAAAACCCCCGCGTAGTAGTGAAGGAAGTGGAGATGATGATGATGATGTTGGCATTTGCGGTGACTGTACTGATGTTGGTGGTTCCTGTTGATGATATATCTGTGGATGATACTGCGGCTGAGGAACTGTTGGGGCATGATCGCGAAATACCGGCGGTGATGGAACTCTTTGATGTTGAAATAGTTGTTGTTGTTGTGGTTGTTGTAATGGATATTGTTGTTGAGATTGTTGTTGTTGTTGTGGTACGGTGTTATTGTAGGAGGAGGATGAAGATAATGTCTTTTGTCCACGTTGTTTGTGTGGGGGACTATCTTGTGAGCTTTGTGGATTAGAGTCCACACCGAACGGCTTGAGAGAACCGCAGGAGTCTGTGCGGGATGTTGGCGGTGTGGCTACTCCCACCGTCATTACATGTGTATATGGTTGTTGTTGTTGTTGTTGTTGTTGTTGTGATTGTGGGGGTTCATATGAATGATGATAATAATCCTCTGAACTATGATAAAAGTGTGTCGCAGTAGTATTAGTATTAATATTAATATTATTATTATTATTATTATGCTTGGGAGGTGCGGGATGTGTAGTCGTAGTAGTTGTGTTTGTTTGCATAGAGGCCATTGGATCATATGATAGTGTTTGACCGCTCTCATCTTGTGGTTGATAGAAGTAAAAGCCATCTGTTGATTGTGGCTGTTGTTGCTGTTGATAGTATGGATGCTGCATGATGACTAGAGGGAACTAAATAATAATAATAATAATAATATCTAATAACTATATATATAATAATAAAGATTACAGCAGTGTAGGTATGTGTATGTATCTATCTTTCCCCTTTCTTTCTCTCTATCCCTATATATATATATATACAGAAACAAAGAGTAAAAAAAAAAAAAAAAAAACAACTAACAAAAAAAAGAAAAAAGAGATACAGTTGAAAGAATCACACATTATATATATATATAAACCATATAGAAGAATATAAATAAATAAATAAATAACCAAATAAAAATGATAATAAACAACTCCAGTATTACAACAGACATAATCCATAAAAAGAATGAAATACAATTCATTCCTTCTCACCGTTTACACTTCCCAATCAATCCAACTCCTCATCCTCGCAATCACTAGGACTGTTATGAATAGTATCATGTACACCATTCATTCCCATTGTAGATTCTACTCTGGTCTTTCCCTCCCGTTCATCACCACTCCTTTTACTAGTAGTATTAATATTATTATTATTATTATTATTACTATCATTCTTATTCTTACTCGTATTTCCATTCCTCATCTTTAAGAAGAACGTTGTACTCCACTTAATGGCGTTAGCGGCGGCTGTGGCCAATCCCCATGCAATCCCAACCGTTAAGCCAATCTGCACAAGACCATACATAAACGGTAAAGGACCATAGAATAGTAATACTATACAGTATCCAACTACAATGCCAAGCAACACAGTGGAAAGACGCTGTAGGAGAAAAGATGGGGCATGTCGTAACAGGCCAGTAGTGATAAGACCAGATCCAAACATTACACTTCCAATGGAAATATACAACTACAATCACAACAACAATAAATTACTACTTTATACAATAAATCATCGTTTAGATAAATGTGATATATATATATATATATATATATATATATAGATTCAAAGAGAGAGAAGAGAGAGAAAGAAGAAAAACGAATATACAAGAAAAAAGTACAGACACATGAATAGAAAGGTCTACAGAAAACATACATAAAAGAGACTCAGATAGTCCCTAATATAAATATATATTCTATTTCATATATATGTATATATTTTTTCTTTTGGGTTTTTTTTTTATTTTTTTATTTGCATAAGTCTTGTTGTTGTTGTTGTTGTTGTTGTTGTTGTCACTGCAAGATTGAAAAAAAGAAAGAAAAAAAAAAAAGAAAAAGACTAGACAACAAAAAGAAAGAAAGAAAGAAAAAAAAGAAAAAAAAAAACACACTGAAACCAATATCTAGCATTGAATAAACAGCGTATACCAAGGCACCTTACCTTTTTTTTTTTTACCGCACGCAATTACAAATAATAATAATAATAATAATAATAATAATAATAATAATAATAATAATAATAATAATCACTAATAATAATAATAACAATCACTAAAACACATCATTTATCACTCATCCTTTGCCTCTGCCACCCGTTTACTCTCCCGCATCTGCACAACCAACCAATCCATCGCCTCCCGCACACCAGTGCCGTCCAACGCACTAATCTCCGCCAATCGCATGATCTTTGTGCCGATTCCACTCGTTCCCGGTATTGTCTCTGCAGCCGCAGTCACTGCGGCATTCACCGTCATTGTGGAGGTGAGAGAAGCGGCGAATCCCTCCGAGTCCTCATCACCGCCACTAACGGAATGAGACTTTCGTCGAGAAGAAGTCTCTTCTAAACTAAATACATCATACACTTGATGCATAAGGGCCATCTCTACTAATCCAAGGGAATCTTGCATTTCTGCCAAGGAGGCATGTTCGGTGAGATCGGATTTATTAGATAATATTAAGAGAGGTGCATCTGCTAAGAGTGGATGACTAAATACTTCACGGAGAATAGATGCATTTTCAGCATATACTTTACGTCGTAATTGCCGTTGTTCCTCTCCATCACTTTTAAAAGAAGAAGAAGGTCTTGACAACATACCGTTTTGTTGTTGAGATATACGCATTGGAGGATTCAGTACGGTGGCAAGTCCTCTACAATTTGGAGAAGATAACATCATCATACCACTATTATTATTATTATTATTATTATTATTATTATTATTACTATTAGTATTATTATTAGTATGATCATCACCAGAACTCATTCTTGAGTGGGATGGTGAAAGAGACTCCATCATTTCTCTTTCATTACTATTTACCACACCATCCACCGTATTCGTATGAAAACCAGCAGAAGGATTAGAAGGAGCATTTCCATTATCACTAGTAGTAGTTGTTGTTGTTGTTGAAGAAGAAGATGTAGAAGAATAGGCCAAAGTACTATCGACAACAAAAATAACACCATGACAAGCGGAAAAGTAATTTGCCCAAAGTCCCCGCAGTGCCCCTCCCACATCCCACAACGTCAATCTAGTCATCATTGGTGTATAATGGGCAGAAATATCCGAAACGGAAGTTAATGAAACTGCCTGAGGTGCATGCGAGAGAGTAGATTCAGAAGTATGATCATCACTACGTTGACTCTCCACACTGCGACGACTAGTAGTAGTGTACAACTGCGGTGGAATTGTGCGGTGCGTTACTTTCGCCATGTTGAGTCCCACCGTTGGGCGAATCCGTTTTTTTCGCATCACACTAACTGGAGCCACCGTTGGAATATTACTATTACTATTACCATTATTACTATTACTATTATTAGTACTATTTTTCTCACCATATGTACACTTAATTTGTTCCATCAGTGTTGTTTTTCCAGATGACTCCAGGCCAATAATGAGAACTTTATACGCCTGTTCTGCAAAGAGGGAAGTGTACACACCCCAGGCGAATGTGAACATCTCTGTTGAGAACTAAATAGAATAGATGTGTGTGTATGGAGATATATAGATAGATAGATACAGTTATTAACGACTACCCACCCACCTCCTTAATCCACTCCAACACATACTATTCCAGATTCGTAGAAAGAGAAAAAAAGAAAAAAAAAAAAGAAAAAGAGAGAAACGCATAATAATAATAATAATAATAATAATAATAATAATAATAATAATAATCATAATAATAGCATAAGAAAAAAAGAAAAGAAAAACAAAGATAGTCATCCGATATATTTTAAACAATGTATATAGATATATAGATATTCAACTGTTTACGTCACCCTTTATTGAAAGGAATTTTAAATATACTGTCATCAATAATCAAATTAAAAAAAAAAAATAACTGTACTATTGCTGTCAGGAGTAACTCTCTCCCTTCAGTAAAGAGGAATACCAAAA
>NW_021639844.1:155745-165171 GCF_002087225.1 Trypanosoma theileri
TATATATATATATATATATATATATATATATACCTTCAACCTTATCTCTCTCTCTCACACAAATCCACTTAATGAATATCCACAACGGCACCAGATGAAAAGATTTGAACTACAGGCTGCATTTGCAGTACTTCCTCTGCTGTACACATGGACATGGGATATGCAAATACTATTTCTCCATCCATAATAACATTTAACACCTGCTGATGAAGATCTGCTTTCATCGTTATTGTAGCTGGTAATGAAGGTAACATAGATACAATTGGATGTATAAACAACATATGAGAAGGAACCCCATTAACAAAAAATATACCTGTATATGGATCCATAAAGTATCCATCAAGTGGTTTCTGATAGTCTTTATTGGTACTTTCAGTATAAAGAAGATATTCTTTAATAATAAGAGGAGATGCGAGTCCTATAAGGACACAAGGTGGAACTCTCATATCATCATCCTCCTCCTCATTATTATTATTATTATTATTATTATTATTCTCTTCCTTTTCCTCTTCATATACAGTCATTTCTTCTTCCTCATTCACTTTTATCATATCGTGGTTCATAGAAGTTTCCGTTTCATTCTCTAACGTTCCACAATCTTCTCTTTCTTTTTCATTTTCTTCTTCTTCTTTTTTTAAAACTTCTTCATTCACAGTTTCCACCAATTCTGATGATAATAATACTGATGATGTCTTAGGTGGGATATCAATATCTACAGAGGGTAGAGATGCTCTTGATGGGAAAACAACTCTTGTTAAGAGACGTGTTCCTATATTATTCTCTTTTAAATTCCATGATGATAGTGATAATGATGATCCTCTTGCATGAGAGAATGCTTGTCTAAAATATTTGGAAACTTCTAACAATGGATCCTCTTTCATATTATTATTATTATTATTATTCACATCGCTTGAGTTTTCCAATTTCTTTGAATGAGATGTCTGAACTGTCATGATGTTTACTATTTCTCGTACATCTCTTTTACGCATCACATTTACGCAAACAGACCAAGAAACAGTTCGCTCACATACAGGCAAAGAGGCACCACCAGCACTTATTCGCTTTAATTCCAACCATTCTCCAAGAGAAAACGGTAAACCCACAAGACTATTGATCCAACCATTTTTTCCAATCTTAACAACACGACGTTCACTTGTTCCACATAGTAAAAGATCGTTATTATTGATTGAATTGTACAGTTTCCAACGAAGAAGACTATGCAGTAGTGGAATCCAAAAAGGACATTCTTCTTCTTCTTCTTCTTCCTCTTCTTCTTCATCTTCTTTTATTTTGTCATTCTTTTTCTCATCTCCTTCTGTAAAGAGTTTAAATGATATTTCTGTATTTGGGTCTATATTACTACCACTATTACTCCTCCTCTTACTATCATACGGTAGACCTCGTGGAATCCCTACACATCCCGATGTAAAGAGTGTAAAAGGATCACCAGAGAGAAATAAGATACTACCATCTGTGAGTCCCATTTGTGTTGGTGAAAGACCCGCATCCAATGGCTCCCATATATTCTTGTAAAGATGAGAATCCCCCTTCTCAAATGATGAAACTCTCATATCTCTGTTTGTATTATTATTATTATTATTATTATTATTATTATCATTTCTTCTCCAGAGACGAAAGGGAGATATTTCCTCCAGTGGAAGAGGTCTGGGCAGTAATTGTTGAAGTCTCTGCAGATGCCGTGGGGCGGCGAGGGGAATATCTTTATGTACATCCCAACAAACCCGTTGGAGAGAACTCTCTGCGGGGAACACACAATGATCCCCTTCCACCACTAATACTATCATCAAAAAAAAAAAACCCTTTTTTTATTATATACACCATACAGAGAGAGAGAAAAAGAAAGAAAGAGAGAGAGAGAGAGAGAGAGAAATGATAGAAGAAATACTTTTTTTTTCTCTATTCTTATTGGTTTTAAAAAGAGAGAGGAAAAAAAGAGACCAACACAATTTTAAAATAAAAAGAATCTTTTTGATCGTACATACACAATAAAAAAACGAATAATAATAATAATAATAATAATAATAATAATAATAATAATAATAATAATAATAATAATAATAATAATAATAATAAACACAAAAAGAAAAGAAAAAACGAAAACACAAAACTCATAAAGCAGACAACAAAAAGAAAGATATCCCTGAGATATACAGTAAGAGAAAATGAATAAAAAGAAGATATGAAAGAAAATAAATAAATAATAAACAAAGAAACAAACAAAGAACTCATACAAGAGCAACAACAAAATAGCTCAAGATGATTCCCACAAATAACAGTACACAAGATCAAAACTCTTCCCCCCACCCCACCCCTTTTACTATCGTAATAGTTTTATAAAGTCTTCCAGTAATCATAAACACGACGCTTACGTCCTGTAATAGGCTTTACGACTTCGTTTTTCTCTTTATTCGCATTTGATTGTCTTTTCCTTGAAGGAACAGAGGAGCGTGGAAATAACATCACTGATGTCTCCCACGTTAAAAGACATCGTTGGGCGTATGTTAAATCTGAAAAACTGGAAGGTATACGTATAGGAGAGGAATTTCCCTCATCATTTACATAAGAAACATGATGAACATTCTCTACTAATCCTAATGAGATCTTTGCTTCTTCTTGCTCTGTTTTCACAAGAACATCTAAAGAGGGGCTTATATTATGTGAATGTCCATCCAATGTCTCTATCTCACTTGACTGTATTTTTTCCTCTTTCTCTTCTTGTTCCTGATGTTGTTGTTCTCGTTCTTCTACTTCTTCCTTTTCTTCTACTTCATGTTCTTCTTCATCTGTATGTTCCCTCTTTCTTTTTTTACTTCCTAAGGTTTGATTTCGCACTTCCCGTCTAATCTCATCCTCATTTTCTCCATTTTTTCCTTCTAGTCTACGAGAGAGCATCGTCACTGTTTTATCAGACTCTACATGCTGATAACGATATAACTGCATCAGTGCAGGATAAATGCCATACATTGGTCCACTCTTTTCATCACTTTCATTATTGTCATTCTCATGATGATCTGTTTCTTTCTTTATGGTCATTCTTTCTGTTGTTCCTGATGATGATGATGATGATGATGGGAAAGCTGTTAGAAGAGATGCGTATATGGGATCATTTGCCATTCGGCGTTCAATCCGCTCCATCACAAGTTTAAGAGAGAGTGAAGGTTCATTTCGCCTATCCGCTGTGGTTGACTTTGCTTCTATGAAATCAGCACTGTCTTCTGAAGGAAGAAGACGACGTCGTGTTGATCGAATTGGCCGCCAAACTTCTTCAATTATGGCTGATCGTGTAGATCTATGTGGCTTCTCAACAAGGGGAACTGGATCCACATTAACTGTTGTCGAAGATAAATCTTTATTTTCAGTTTTTGTTGTTCCTGCAGTAGTACTAGTAGTAACAGTATGAGTAGTAACACTCGTAGTGGTAGTATTGATACCACTATTATTATTATTATTCATACTAGTAGTAGTAGTAGTAGCAGTTGTTGTTGTTGTTGTTGTTTTTGTTGAAGATGACTCTTGTGTTGCTACAACTCCTTTTGTCGCTACAGTCTCTTTGGGTTTTTGTGTTCTCTTCGCCTGTTGTTGTTGAGATTGAGATTGTTGAGATTGAGATTGTTGTTGTTGTTGTCTGGTACGAGTATTAGAGAGGATAGGCGTTCCAACACTCTCTGTCTGCTTTACCGTTTGTTTCTCTGTCTTTTTTTCTTCCATTTCATCATCCACGGCACTTCTCGATCTACGACGAATACGACTACTCACCGGTGGAGGACTCGTACGTGTGGGATCCAGTCGACTTCGTGGTCGTTTCTTCACTTCTTCTCCCGCTACACTTTGTTGTTGATGTTGTTGTTGATGTTGATGATGATGATGATGATGATCTCTTTCTTTTTCTTTTTCCTTTTCTTTTTCTTTGTGTTCTCGTGAATGAGAGGACTTCTCCTGTCCATGTCCTTCTTCCCCTTTTACATTAGAAGATCCCTCCTCCTTCACCCCACGCAGAGATGTGGGGGAATCTAAATGAAGACTCTTCTTAGGTCGCTGCTCTGTAAGTAATTCATAATAAAAATGCCGCACAAGAATTAAAAGTGCATCTCGCCGCATGGGACCACTGTGTTGATGTAAAGCAGCAACATCCATGTTTCTTCCAACAACCCACCATGAAAAGGCCAAATCCTTCGCGTTAAATCGATCCAACACAACACCACGTGAAAGGAGAGATTGATAATACGCCACAATGGCTTCTACAATAGCACAGGAAAATCGAACCACCTCATTTCCACTATTACTATTATTATTATTATTATTATTACTATTATTACCACTAGTGACCTGCCCCACTTCTCCCTTTTCCTTTTCCTGTTCCTCTTCACAGGATGTTGTTGCTGTGATGATGGGTTGGCCCATTGGCTCTGGTAAACGCGGGGCGGGAGTGACGGCTGTATCCATTTCTGGTCGTTTCAGCGGTGTGGCGTCCGGCATCACAACATCGTGCGGCAATTCCTCCTCCACTTCTTTTGTGTTTCTCTCATGAGAGATGGATCCATGCACAGTGGCGGTATCTTTTTCGGTACTCATCTCTTTATGAAGTGTTATTGGCTCTAGTGATGTTTGTGGAGCTGCAGACTTCACAGGTACTACTACTCCCGTCTTTTCTCCAGTTTCTTCTTCTACTTCTTCTTTTGCTGTAAGGATAGTAGTAGTAGTTGTTGTTGTTTTGGTTGGTGTTGGTGTTGGGGTAAAACTCGCCCGACTTCCACTGTGATGTCTACCGTGCGGAGATGCCGTCATGCGGCCCTGGGCGGTGAGGGAAACAAACGCCGTTGGGCCAAAGAAGAGAATACGCGCCAAATCCACAGCACAACCCTCCGCCTCTTCACATGTACGCTTGTCTGGCTGTGCGGCTGGTAAGAGTAATAAATTTGTGGCTCGCACAACATTCACGGGTTCTACCGGCGGCATTTCGTCTGCGTGATAGGCACGAAGGCGTTGAATAGTATTTAGGGCGATAAAGTCACGACAGCGATCGTCTTTCCAGGGATCCATTTGAGAAACATCGGCAGATTCGGCCGTAGTGGTCAGTCGGCGTGTTTGGCGCTGCATATATATATATATATGTATATATTTATTTATTTATTTATTTATAAAGTATAGATAGATAAATAAATAAATAGATAGATTAGAGAGATAGATAGATAGATAGATTCTTGTGTATATGTATCCTTTCTTTACTGTATCTCGGCAAATAATGGAATGGAGGTTTAAGGATTGGTTACTACTCAACTCTTTCCTTATTTTTTGGGGGGTTCAGAGTGTTATCACGAGTTACCGAAAGAATAACAGCAACAGCAACAACACAAAGAAGAACAGAAAAACAAAAATAAGAAAACGCAACCTAATAGCAGATGAGTGACCACTTCCACTCTAAAGGAGAAATAAAGAAAAAGAAAAAAAGAAAAGAAAGTTAACATTATTAGTGTAGTTAAGGAGATGTAAAAAAGAAAAAAGTATCATAAGAGAACACCAAAACCCCAAAGTATAGGAGAAACCATAGAGATAGAAATAGAAACAATAAATTACAGAGAAGCATTCACCCCTTACTTTACCATTCAGAAAAGTCAATATAACCCTAAAAGAGAAACCAATAATAATAATAATAATAATAATAATAAATCACTTTAGTAAATATATATATATATATATATATATATAGAGAGAGAGAGAGAGAGAGAGAGAATTTATGTAATGTTTCTCTTGCCTACACCTCTTCCTGATCGAGTACAATCATATTTGTAATGAAAACACGATCTCGGCTATAGTGTGGCTTTAATCCCATAGTGTAGTTTTCCCTTTTCTCATATGAATACTAATAAAAAATAAGAATAATAACAAAAAAAAACTAATGAATATTGTTTCCCTTTTATTATTATCATTATTATTAGTAGTAGTAGTAGTAGTAGTAGTAGTAGTAGTAGTAGTAATGACTACACAGGAGTAGAGGCCAATAAGAACCACTGTTAAGGGAAGTGCACATACCCATACTCCTATGAATATCTAAAGGCAAACAAGACCTATAGATATAATGAAGTCTTGATTGTATCTAAGAAGATAGAAGAAAAGAAAAGAAAAAGAAAAAAAAAAAAAGCAAGAAAAATATTAACAAATCCAAAAAAACAAAAAGAGAGAATCAAATAAATAAAAATAGAAATAAAGAAGGAAAAAAAAAAAAAAAACATACTAAGAAGGAATGAAAATATATACAGGGTATTCTAAATGGGTACAAAGATAACAATGGAAAGGCAGTACAATAAGAGAGACTTTATAACCTTCCTGGTTCTATTTTAATGCACATGATTTTACGTGCTCTTTTTTATTTATTTTTTATTTTTTGTCCTCTCTCCCTTTTTATTCCACAACGTAGAATAAAATGTGATTCAAAAGGAAAAGAATAATAATAATAATGTCTTTTCGATTTTATTATTTTTTTTTCTCTCCCCTCCTTTGTTTAAACTCTCTTACTTCTAAAAGAGGGTACAAATACTTATTTATACATAGAATCACGGGAATATAGATTGGTACATTATTTCTTCTCCGCCTTTCCCCATTATTACACTATGCGTGAACTTATCATTATATTCCCAATGAAGTTCACAGCAAAAGGAAAACGACTAAAATAATAATAATAATAATAATAATAATAATAATAATAATAATAATAATAATAATAATAATAAGAGAGAAGGGGAGTGAAGTTAGTAAATGTAATAAGGAGTAAAAAGAACACCCAAGAACCACAAAAAGCAGGATAATAACAATAATCATAATAAATTGTTAACAACAAGAAAAAAAAAAGAAGATTGGAAAAATGACAACGAGAAAAAACCACGAAAAGAAGGGGTGATGGGAAAGCAACGAGAACAAAAACGAACAAAAAGATCTAAAAGTACATAAATACAAAAAAAAAAAAAAAGAAGAATGCAAACGCAAACGCAAAAATAAAAAAAAAAAAATTGGAAAGTAATGAACTAAAAAATTAATAATAAAGAAAAACAAACAATGATTTACTTTCACCCAACCAACAACAAACAAAAAAAAAAGATGATATTTCAAAATTAGAAAAAAAAAAAAAACATGTAATGTCTTCATTCCGTTCTTGCTTTCCTTGGTTAATCTGCACATATCCCCAAAGATCACCCAACGCCGTAATCCCCATAAAGACTCTTCAATCTCTTGATGACCTCCAATTTCTAACGAAAAAAAAAAGAAGGAATAATTCAGAGGGCCGGACCTCTCAACGTGGAAAGCCTCAAGGCTTAAAAAAAAAAAAAACTTCATAGTGACAATGGAGAGAAAAAAAAAAAAAGAATGTACGTCTTTTTTTTTTTTTTTTCATTTTATATCAGAAACTTAAACACATACATCCACAGACAGACACACACACACGCGGTAAAGTTAAAGCAATTCCTTTTTGCTCAATCACAAAACGGTTAGTCATACTTGTGTCTACAGAATGTGTTGATTATTCTTTTTTTTTTTTAATTCTTTGCCACTTCCTCACGTAATACAGAGATGGATTGTACAGTAAAATCCCCCCAGATATTTTCTCTTCTGATTATTCATCGCATCTTTTATTTTTTAAAAGGCATAATGTCTCCCACCTTTTCCACTTCCACTCCTTCTGATATTGCCAGTACGTGAATGTCTTCATTAAACCAAACACCATCACCACTTTTTGTTTATTCGATATTGCATATAATTTTAATTATATATATATATACCAGATACCTAAGCACTATCCACAGAATTACTAAGCACAAAACCTTGCTCCATTCACCCACAGATACACAAAGAAATAAAAAAAAAAAGAGGCACAAGACAATAGCTCTTATGCTCTTTTTATTTTCAATGATTTACTTCCCCACCCCTAAAAAAAAAAAAAAGTGGGAAACAAGGGCGTCCCTTTCAAGTAATCTTTCATTCTTACGCATCTAATAATAATAATCCGTTCCCCTACCCATAAAACGACCGGTTTGAGATGAACCTGACGCAGGACCCGCTGTTCTTCCTCTCGCATTCGCATTAGCTCCACGTCCGGGTGTTTTTGCTGATGTTTGCCCTCTGGGGGGTGCTGGCGTCGGGTGAACATGATGAGCGTGCACACGCTGGTGACGATATAACGCATCACGTTGAGCGGGAGAAATAGGAACAATAGGTAGTCTAGTTTGCACTGCCTGTGGAATAACACGATGAGAAGTGGAAACGGGTGCGTCTGAGCTTCTTCCAGCATAACCACTTTGCCGCTGTTGCGTTGCAGATGAAGGGACATTCCCTCTTTGCTGTGGTGAAAACTCTGAATGCGTGGGTGTTGTACTCTTCCCCGCAGAGGGAGGATATGGATGAATGACGGCACGCTGGGCTACTGCATCCAGATCATGCGGAAAAACCGATAATCCACGATAAGTATCATAATTCCTCCGAACCCGTATTGGGCGCTGTTGAACTTGTGGAGGTGTTGGTACCATACTAGAGGAGGCAAAGCGGACCTGCGGCCGTTCTGTTTCTCTAGAAGTTGACCGCGACTCCTCCGCCGCTTTACTTCCTTGTCTCCCTCCTCCAGATGATGGACTCCTACTTTTCTTTGGTTTTACTGGACTCTCCTCCACTGCACTCATCATACTTACATGCACAGGAGTAGGCGTTAACAATTCATTCCCAACAAAAATTTCATTAACAGCAGAAACACCTTCTCCAGTTGACAAATGGCACTCGTGTGCCTTACCAATTAAAACAAGTGGAGCTCTGTCAGTGCCAGAAAGAAAATTTTTATCCGGATACATTTCCGTGAATACACGTCGAACAGGAACTGTCTCATCCTCCTTTAAACCTGAAGGTGGCGAACTCCCAAAAGCCACTACTCGTTTACTTCTACTACTTCTTGCAACATCCTCCATTGCATTCAAAAAGGACAAGGACTTTTGATCCATTATATCATCATCATGCATATCACTACACACCGAACCACCATCCTCACGAACGTTCCCCCTAGAGACAGAAACAACTGGTGAATAAGCAGACGACGACCTACGACGTGACGAACCAGATACATTACCAAACTCATTAGACGTATCAACCGCAGATAACGCAGCCACGCTCAAAGGTGGATGAGTATCATCACGAACACCACTCAACAAATTAACAACATTACCAGAACTAACACTAACTCCCTGGGGTTGGCTAGGCAGCGTCCCCTCCTCTGCTGAAGACTGTGTCAACGGCTCAACAGCGTCTCTGTCAGCATCAGCGACAGATTCATGCAACGGTGCAGAACGAATAATAGTGTCCGGAGTAACAGCAGGTGCCGTAGCTTCCTCAGATGTGATCTGCGTTAGTGGCTCCACGGCTGCAGACGCA
>NW_021639844.1:166241-166346 GCF_002087225.1 Trypanosoma theileri
AGTACTTTCGTTGGCGCAGTGCCCACTGTTGTCTCAGAGGGAACACTTGGTGCCCTAGGCTCCTCAGATGTGATCTGTGTCAACGGCTCAACAGCTTCTCTGTCA
>NW_021639844.1:170306-170505 GCF_002087225.1 Trypanosoma theileri
CACTGTTGTCTCAGAGGGAACACTTGGTGCCCTAGGCTCCTCAGATGTGATCTGTGTCAACGGCTCAACAGCTTCTCTGTCAACATCAGCGGCAGACTCATGCAACGGTGCAGAACGAATAATAGTGTCCGGAGTAACAGCAGGTGCCGTAGCTTCCTCAGATGTGATCTGCGTTAGTGGCTCCACGGCTGCAGACGCA
>NW_021639844.1:173629-173915 GCF_002087225.1 Trypanosoma theileri
GGAACAGCATCTTCTAGTTCTTTCGTTGCCGCGGTGTCCACTGTTGTCTCAGCTGGAACACTGGGTGCCCTAGGCTCCTCAGATGTGATCTGCGTCAGTGGCTCCACGGCTGCAGAAGCAACACTACCTTCCAGTACTTTCGTTGGCGCAGTGCCCACTGTTGTCTCAGCTGGAACACTTGGTGCCCTAGCCTCCTCAGATGTGATCTGCGTTAGTGGCTCCACGGCTGCAGACGCAGCACTACCTTCCAGTACTTTCGTTGGCGCAGCGCCCACGGTTGTCTCAG
>NW_021639844.1:174698-179939 GCF_002087225.1 Trypanosoma theileri
CTAGTTCTTTCGTTGCCGCGGTGTCCACTGTTGTCTCAGCTGGAACACTGGGTGCCCTAGCCTCCTCAGATGTGATCTGCGTTAGTGGCTCCACGACTGCAGACGCAACAGCATCTTCTAGTTCTTTCGTTGCCGCGGTGTCCACCGTTGACTCAGCTGGAACACTGGGTGCCCTAGCCTCCTCAGATGTGATCTGCGTTAGTGGCTCCACGGCTGCAGACGCAACAGCATCTTCTAGTTCTTTCATTGCCGCGGTGTCCACTGTTGTCTCAGCTGGAACACTGGGTGCCCTAGCCTCCTCAGCTGTGATCTGCGTTAGTGGCTCCACGGCTGCAGACGCAACACTACCTTCCAGTGGTTTCGGCGCCGCGGTGTCCACTGTTGTCTCAGCTGGAACACTTGGTGCCCTAGCCTCCTCAGATGTGATCTGCGTTAGTGGCTCCACGGCTGCAGACGGAACAGCATCTTCTAGTTCTTTCGTTGCCGCGGTGTCCACTGTTGTCTCAGCTGGAACACTTGGTGCCCTAGCCTCCTCAGATGTGATCTGCGTTAGTGGCTCCTCGGCTGCAGACGCAACAGCATCTTCTAGTTCTTTCGGTGCCGCGGTGTCCACCGTTGACTCAACTGGTAGAATTGGGTCTTCTGCCTCCTCAGCTATGATTTGCGTTAGTGGCTTAGCTTTACCAGACTTTGTGTCACTTTTCGTCTCAGGCTTTGTGGAATCGTGTAAATTGGTCGTATCTTGTCTACTGGGAAGAGAAAGTTTTTCTGTAATCTGTTTCTCGTGTTTTTCTTTAGTTGGATTTGTTTCAATATTTTTATTATTCAAATGAACTTCATTTTCTGACGTTGGTGTGACGGTCTCCTTGTATTGATATAATTTTTGTGCGTCTTTTAGATGTTCTGCGTCAGATAAAGCTTGTGTAGGTGTATTCAATTGGTAGTTGTTTTTCTTTTGGCCTAAGTTTTGTGACATCGGAGCGGCACTACTAATATTAGGAGCTTGAAGTATCGGTGTTGATATTGTGAAGGCAGGATTCGATCTCTTTCTGTCTGTAGTAGTTCCCTCTTTAGTTGATGACGTTTTATTGCTGTTATAATCTTGTTTTTCTTTTTCGGTTGGTTTTATATTTTCTAGAGGTTGCTTCTGTTTTTCTGCTTCCTGAAGATCAGAGAGTGTCCGGTTAATTGAGTCTAACTGGTTGCGAATGTACGCGTATGTACCTCTAGACGGCGTCAAGACACTATTATTCTTTGCTTGAGATCTCTGAACTGATTCACTTTTTTTATTATCTTTAGAACCCTCAACATTTTGTGGCAAAATAGTTCGGTTTGAGTAATCTTTTGGAGTTGAGTACTGTTGTTGTTGTTGTTTGCCTGGTAGTATTAATTTGTCTTTTTCGCTAGTAGTAGATACTGGAATACGTTTTTTCAATAAGGGAATCCTTATTGGTGTATGCCCCCTAAGGGAAGCAAAGGATTCCTTATCTAATGTTACCTCACCCTTAAAGGAAATTAGTTTATTATCATTTCTAGGTACCGAAGGTTCTGGTGTTTGTTTTCTGCTATGTTGCCGCTGAGAGTCCCATGTAGTTGAGTTAATGGAGGCAAGTTGACTTCGTTCTTGTATGCTTGATCTGTCAGGAGATGTTGAGACACGTACACGCCATGAACTCTGTGGGTCCAAGTCACGACATGCAGGAAGTTGGGCTTCCTCTGCTTCTAATTCTGGTTTATTCTGAATAAGTAAAGTTTCATACTTGTCTCCTATTGTATTACGCAATGATGTCGATGAGGATATTGTACTTAACATCGGTTGCGGTGTGCATAGTATACTTGGATACCCAGATGGTTGTCGGTGTACCACACCATGGAGATCCACTACATTGGGGAAATTGTATGAAGCTATCATCTTTCTGATTTCACTATTACTTCGTGTTCCATCATGTACAACGTTCAGTCTTACTTCAGGTGTACCGGAGATAGAATGCTGAGCAGTGATATTACTACGTGGAATGTTCAAACAACAAGAGACATCTCGTTCAAACACACTGTACAAACGGTTTCGATGTTCACGGAGCAATGGACATAATGCGCTTCCATCTAAAACTACAGAAAGCGATGATTGTTCCACAACAGGTGGTAGAGTAAGATCTTTTTTAAGTTCATTTTTACTAGTTGTCGTAACCAATTGTGATGGTAAAGTGGTCTTACCAACTTCTATTTGCATACCAGTTCCAATTCTCTTTCTCACCATAAATTTGTGTCTCAGTTCCATCGCCTTTATGTTAATTCGATAGCTACCTTCATCTACGCATATATCGTTACGTTCCTTTTCTTCTTTTTGAACCAAATCTTTAGATTCAGCTTCGTTCGCTAATAATATTTCACGCCTTTTCCTCTCAATATCTTGTATCGTTTTAAACCGTCTTTGTTCTTGATTTGGTAACGGTAAATTGGCCTGACGAAAGAATCCACCACCTGGGGAGGAAAGTCCTCTTGAACTAACTGTGGAAACATCACTCTGTAATTTATCAGTGATCCCATTCAATAAACTAAGAACTGTTTCATTATTTTCACTGATCTCCTCTTTCTCTCTCATAGTGCTCATAATGCTACTAGTGTTCGGGTACACTTGAATATCATTCTCATCACTTCTAGAGTCCTTGGATTCCACTACAACATGAAAGGAATCCGTACAATTAACTGTATTCTGAGGGGTTAGTAAAGCATAGGTATCAAAATCCTTGTCTAGGTACGTAATATAAAGTACCTTAAAGCCTAACAAATGAGCATTACCTTGAATAGTACTAACAATGTTTTCAAAAGTGTGGGGTGCTTTCCCTCTTGGAGGCATAACCTTTGACTTACCCATACGAGTTCCATCTCTTGACAAGTATAATGCTGTCCAATAACCAAGTTCATTTGTGTGAGAAATATTACTATTATTGTAGAATGTATCAGAAACGTTGTGGTTAGTTCTAATAGTGTTAACAGTAAGAGGTTCATTAGTGTAACTGTTAACAATCGCTAGTGTCCTTGGTGATATCAAGGCTCTTGATAGTCCTCCAGGACCTTCATCAGGAGAGCTTTCTGGCCTAATACGTCTGCTTGGTGGTGGATTAGATAAACGGTAATTTGGAGTACGTATTAGCGAGGGGTTTGGTGTGCAAGGCTGCCGCTCTTTCGCAAGAAGAAATCCATCAGGAAATGGCGAGAGAGTTTCAGCATTGCGAGTAAAACGGCGTTTTCCATCTTTGCTAGCATAAGGAGACGATGCACCACTCCTTTTTTCGATGGACGGCATAGTGTTATTATTACTATTATTATTATTGTACATTGGAATTGGGTTTTGCCTGTTTTTTTTTTTTTTTTTTCTTCTCTGTTTGAGATTTTGCTGTTGATGTTGGTGAAACTTCTTCTTTTTAAGAAGAAATAACTTTTGCCTAATTTTTTTTTTTTTAAAAACTCTGGACTCTCAAGGAATATTAAAGAACTGCAAAATACTACTTTTTCTCAAGCGTATTTTACTTTCTTTACTTTCCTTCAGCTTCTTCTTTCTGTACCCCTACACTTTCCTCTTATACGTAATTATATGGGTATTCTTACCAACAGACTCAACAACAATAACAGTTCCACCGCTCAAACGACTTCTCTTTTTTATTTTTTTTTTTTGCTTTGTTTTTATTTTCGTTTATATCCTTCCTGCAACTTTCTCGCTTCTGTCACCTTCTCCTCTCTCGCGTTGTTTTTCCGTATTTTGCTCTCCCCAGAAACAAATAAAAACAAAAAAAAAATCCTTTCCTCTTTCAGCACGGTTCTGCTACTGCAAAATGCCCTTCTTGACCTTCAGATCCACTATTGCAATAGACGATGGTCCAATGAAATACACAGAGACAGGAAAGGATAGGAGAAGAACGAAGGGGAAAATAAAAGGAGCAAAAACGCAAAAAAAAAAAATAATAATAATGATTTCAATACCCACTTTTATACACAAACGCAAATCTGGTATTCCCTCCTCGTTCCCTTTAAAAACGGTAGCAATAAATCCAACACCCGGAGATTACCCGTTTCCTTGGTACCAATCAAAACGCACCTGAAGGCCTTTGATATGAAGAACAAGCTGTTATTATAACAACTATGTACGCTTATTTTTTTTTTTTTTTCCTTCGTGTAAATCTTCTAAAACTTTATCCTTTGTGTGCAACTGCAAAAGAACAAGATTAAGAAAATCCTATTGCCTGTGGTCGTTCTTCTACACAACAACAAGCAATCCAACACCAGTAAAAGTTTGATATGCGTTTCACCAAACACAAACACACACAAACAACAAAAAAAAAAATGCCGTGAGCAAAAAACGGTCCCTTTCCCAAACCTCGTACGTGAGTCCGAACAAGAAAACAATTAATAAAGAGAACCAGATAAATCCAGAAACGAAGAAAAAAAAAAAAAGACTTGAAGATAAAAGAAAAAAAAAAAAAAGAGCAAAAAAAAACTCTTTATTTTCGGTACTTCTAAACAATTTGTATAAACAACTTCCTAGCCCGTTAATACAAATAAAGGGTGTCTGTAAATGTGAAAACCCACGTATTAGTAACCAACCTTTCCTACCAATTTTAGCCCTTTCCTTAAAATTAATTTCTAAAGACACTCCTTCTTTCCTAAAAAAAAAAAAAAACAAAAAAAAAAAAAAAAAAAAAAAAAAAAAAAAAAAAAAAAAAAAAAAAAAAAAAAAAATACTTCAAAAAAACACACACAAAAAAAAACATATTTGACGAAAACCATTAAAAAAAAAACGGCTCTACCTTCAACAAAAAAGAAAAAATTCCAGAATAAATATTACATTCCAATAACAAAATGCAACCGAATACGAACACCATGAATTTGCCTAAACTATATATACACGCAAAAAAAAAACAACAACAAATCCTTCAAAACACGCAAATAAAAAAAAAGACAACATGAAGAAAAAACCACACAAACCCACAATCTCCATCCTACTACTACATGAACGAACATTACAAAACACCACAAATACAATAAAAAATACATTTAATCGGCGACTGAGAGCCCTCTTCGCGAGCGTTCAGTTGACGCAGTAGTGTCGCGGGACAGGGAGCGCTCCGCAAGAATGGTGTAGACGGCCTCACGCGGACCACCCCACTTCATCTCACCAGATGCTTCTCTTTCCGACACATTACCCACCTCATGTTGACTCTGCTCCTGGATGGAGGCCACAAC
>NW_021639844.1:181134-183158 GCF_002087225.1 Trypanosoma theileri
CGGGTTTATTAATTTTCACTTCGTCGGTGCGGCGTTGGTTATACACAAGATCGCGCATGCGAGCAACCAAATTTCGTGTTTCAGCGTCTAACGGAGGAAGTCCATACTTCATCTTGCCCACAGGGGTTTCATTTACGATCTTCTTTGTCGAACTGTCTGCTGCATACCTTGAGTCTCTTCCTTCTACATTCACATCTGCTGAAGGGTAATCAGGTCCAGATGATGACCCTGAAAGAGGATGTCGTGGTGACGAAAGCCAAGGTGATGGCATCCCAACGTCTGCCTCCATTTCTGTGATGTCTTCTTCAGCTTGATTTGATTCTCTGTTTGGTTTGTTCTACACCCCTAGTACGTGTTTGTTTTCGTGCAAGTAGACAACCAACACACACACGCAAAAAAAAAAAAGAGAGAGAGAGAGGAGAACAAGAAAAAGATGCCTCCGCTCAAGGTAACGCATTAACTCTATAACCATTACCACAAGCAGTCACGCAGTACCTGGCCAAGACGCACAGTCACAAAAAGAAAAATAAAAAAAAAGAGACATGAGGGACTGTCGCCCCTCACTGATGGCTGAGAGAAACACTACTCACGCTGCCTCTTCCCCGCACCATCACCACTCACGACTGTTGCTGCTGCTGCCGCCATGCCCCGCTCCGCAGAGACGCGACGCCGTCGCAGGAAGGCTGTGGTCTTCGCCCACACCGCCTCCACACCCCCACGGTGCCGTGCAAACCCACTCACCGCAAGCCGCAGCCCGTCGGGTGTGGCGCCCCGCCAAAAGTCCCCAGCGCCTTCACTCATGCGTCGCAGCAGCAACTCCCACGCCACCCGATCAGCACCGTCACTCGCCATGCGAATATCAGTTAAGATCACATACACAGGAGACTTCGTCAAATGCATGGTTTCCACAATGTGAATGTCACCACGTACAAGCGGCTGCATGAGTTCCAGCATGATAAAAAGACTCGCAGACTGAGGTACACCAAATACGATCATTATAACGCCACCATCCTCAACATGCTCCACTGCAAGTCGCAGCTGAGGCACAAGGAAGTTAAACCACGGTGGTGGTGCTAATGGTGAGAGTGAGGACGAGACATTCTCATTATTATTATTATTATTATTATTATTATTATTATTATTATTATCTGATTTTTCACTTTCACGCTGTCCATGGTCTTGCACTGCACCCCCGTTAACGAAAAAGAACTTTTGTCCTTTAATAGCTCCTTGCCAATCATCTTCCAGAATGCTTCCTTCAATAAATTTGTAAGGAGGTTCTGTAGATGATGAAGGTATCCAAGATGCGTCTGATGCAATACCACCGCGGCTTTCTGGTAGTGAAACCCCAATCCCATTCCAATGTAACCGAGTGACGAGAAATTTCGAGACGCCACCAGGAGCAGAACCAAGGTCAAGAAAAGTTGGAGTACTTTCTTCATCGTATTTCTGTGATTGACATTGTTGTTGTTGTTGTTGTTGTCGCCGTCTTGCACGTGTGATTGGATGAGGTTTAAAGTACTCTGGAGCAGCATTAGTTAAGATACGACCGGCGTGAGTGCAGTAACGATCACACAATTTTGCAACATCAGTTCCAGCAAATGAAGTAGTAGGAGCGTTCGTTACACTTTTGCTATTATCATTCCCTTTGGGATGTTTGCATTGCCGTTGTTGTTCATACCAGTTGTCCAATGCCTTTGAATTCCATCCAGCAGTCCGTTCATGCTCAAGTTCACAGAATATAGATGATGTCTCTCGAAGATATTTGGACCAACTGTTAGAGTCGATATCACTACAGTTTGAATGTGACGTTTGTGTTTCTTGTGTCGATGATGATATTGTTGTTTTCTCCTCTTTTACAGTATTATTCCCTGTGTGGGAGTTCGTTTCCTCCCTCACCACCCCTTGATTATCCATGTGATAAATAAGACTACGTTTAACTCCCCACCAACCGTAGAGGACACTCAACACTAAACATTAAAAAGAAAAAAAGATAAAAAAAAAAAAAAAAAAGAAAAAGAAAA